>NC_053028.1:366713328-366912469 GCF_003073215.2 Triticum urartu | reverse complement strand
AGGTGGTAAATTCTTAACATCTTCAGCTTTAATACCTTTTTCCTTCATAGATTTCTTTGCCTCTTGCATATCTTCAGGACTGAGAAATAGAATACCCCTTTTCTTTGGAGTTGGCTTAGGAGTTGGTTCAGGAAGTGTACAACCATTTTCATTACTCAATATATTATTCAATGGCAATTCAGCTTGATCAACAGTTCTTTCCCTAAAAACACAACCAGCACAACTATCCAGGTAGTCTCTGGAAGCATCGGTTAGTCCATTATAAAAGATATCAAGTATTTCATTTTCTTGAGAGGATGATCAGGCAAAGCATTAAGTAATTGGAGAAGCCTCCCCCAAGCTTGTGGGAGACTCTCTTCTTCAATTTGCACAAAAATATATATCCCCCTTAAAACATCTTGTTTCTTATGAGCGGGGAAATAGTTAGCAGAGAAGTAATAAATCATATCCTGGGGACTATGCACACAACCAGGATCAAGAGAATTAAACCATATTTTAGCATCACCCTTTAATGAGAATGGAAATAACTTAAGGATAAAGTAATAGCGAGTTTTCTCATCATTAGTGAATAGGGTGGCTATATCATTTAATTTAGTAAGATGTGCCACAAAAGTTTCAGATTCATAGCCATAAAAAGGATCAGATTCAACCAAAGTAATTAACTCAGGGTCGACAGAGAAATAATAATCCTTATCAGTAATAAAGATAGGTGAAGTAGCAAAAGCAGGGTCATATTTGATTCTAGCATTCAAAGACTTTTCTTTAAGCTTAACTAATAATTTCTTAAGATCATACCTATCATTGCAAGCTAATAAGTCTCTTGCAGTTTCTTCATCCATAACATAAACCTCAGGCACAACAGGCAATTCATATCTAGGGGGAGAATCTTCATCATCACTTTCATCAATATTGTCAGTTTCAATAATTTCATTCCCTCTAACCCTAGCAAGTTGTTCATCCATAAATTCACCTAGTGGCACAGTATTACCAAGCATAGAAGTAGTTTCATCATAAGTATCATGCAAAGCAGAAGTGGCATCATCAATAACATGCAACATATCAGAATGAATAGCAGGTGTAGGTGTCGCAAGTTTACTCAAAACAGAAGGTGAATCAAGTGCAGAGCTAGATGGCAGTTCCTTACCTCCCCTCGTAGTTGAGGGGAAAATCTTGGTTCTTTTATCTTTCAAGCTCTTCATAGTGATCAGCAGATATAAATCCCAAGTTACTCAAAGAACAGAGCTATGCTCCCCGGCAACGGCGCCAGAAAATAGTCTTGATAACCCACAAGTATAGGGGGGTCGCAACAATTTTCGAGGGTAGAGTATTCAACCCAAATTTATTGATTCGACACAATGGGAGCCAAAGAATATTCTCAAGTATTAGAAGCTGAGTTGTCAATTCAACCACACCTGGAAACTTAATATCTGCAGCAAGGTACTTAGTAGAAAAGTAATATGATAGTAATGGTAGCGATAGCAAAAGTAATTTTTTTGGTTTTATAGTGATTGTAACAGTAACAACGGAAAAGTAAATAAGCGAAGAACAATATGTGAAAAGCTCGTAGGCAATGGATCAGTGATGGATAATTATGTCGGATGTGATTCCTCATGCGATAGTTATAACATAGGGTGACACAGAACTAGCTCCAGTTCATCAATGTAATGTAGGCATGTATTCCGAATATAGTCATACGTGCTTATGGAAAAAGAACTTGGATGGCATCTTTTGTCCTACCCTCCCATGGCAGTGGGGTCCTATTGGAAACTAAGGGATATTAAGACCTCCTTTTAATAGAGTACCAGACCAAAGCATTAACACATAGTGAATACATGAACTCCTCAAACTACGGTCATCACCGGTAAGTATCCCGATTATTGTCACTTCGGGGTTAAAGGATCATAACACATAATAGGTGACTATAGACTTGCAAGATAGCATCAAGAACTCACATATATTCATGAAAACATAATAGGTTCAGATCTGAAATCATGGCACTCGGGCCCTAGTGACAAGCATTAAGCATAGCAAAGTCATAGCAACATCAATCTCAGAACATAATGGATACTAGGGATCAAACCCTAACAAAACTAACTCGATTACATGATAAATCTCATCCAACCCATCACCGTCCAGCAAGCCTACAATGGAATTACTCAAGCACGGCGGTGAGCATCATGAAATTGGTGATGGAGGAAGGTTGATGATGATGATGATGATGGTGATGGATTCCCCTCTCCGGAGCCCCGAACGGACTCCAGATCAGCCCCCCGATAGAGTTTAGGGCTTGGCGGCGGCTCCGTATCATAAAACGCGATGAATCCTTCTCTTTGATTTTTTTCTCCCCGAACACGAATATATAGAGTTGGAGTTGAGGTCAGAGGAGCACCAGGGGGCCCATGAGGCAGGGGCGCGCCCAGGGGGTAGGCGCGCCCCCACCCTCATGGACAGGGTGTGGGCTCCCTGGCCTTGATTCTTTCGCCGGTATTTTTTATATATTCCAAAAATAATCTCCGTTGATTTTCAGGTCATTCCAAGAACTTTTATTTCTGCACAAAAATAACACAATGGAAATTCTGCTGAAAACAACGTCAGTCCGGATTAGTTCCATTCAAATCAGGCAAGTTAGAGTCCAAAACAAGGGCAAAAGTGTCTGGAAAAGCAGATACGACGGAGACGTATCAATTTGCTCTACATTCACATACAACGGGTGCAAACCAGTTTTGCACAAGCAAAATACTCAGGTTAAACTTGACGAGCCTAGCATATGCAGATATGGCCTCGGAACACTGAGACCGAAAGGTCGAGCGTGAGTCATGTAGTAGATATGATCAACATAGTGATGTTCACCATTGAAAACTTCTCCATCTCACGTGATGATCGGACATGGTTTAGTTGATATGGATCACGTGATCATTTAGATGACTAGAGGGATGTCTATCTAAGTGGGAGTTCTTAAGTAAAATGATTAATTGAACTTATATTTATCATGAACTTAGTCATGATAGTATTTGCATATCTATGTTGTAGATCAATTGCTCGCGTATAGCTTCCCTGTTTTATTTATGATATGTTCCTAGAGAAAACTATGTTGAAAGATGTTAGTAGCAATGATGCGGACTAGCTTCGTGATCTGAGGATTATCCTCATTGCTGCACAGAAGAATTATGTCCTTGATGCACCGCTAGGTGACGGACCTTTTGCAGGAGCAGATGCAGACGTTATGAACGTTTGGCAAGCTCGGTATGATGACTACTTGATAGTTTAGTGCGCCATACTTTATGGCTTAGAATCAAGACTTCAAAAACGTTTTGAACGCCACAGAGCATATAAGATGTTCCAAGAGCTGAAATTGGTATTTCAGACACATGCCCGAGTCGAGAGGTATGAGACCTCTGACAAGTACTTTGCCTACAAAATGGAGGAGAATAGCTCAACCAGTGAGCATGTGGTCAGAGTCTGAGTACTACAATTGCTTGAATCAAGTGGGAGTTAATCTTCCAGATAAGATAGTAATTGATAAAGTTCTCCTGTCACTATCACCAAGTTACTAGAACTTAGTGATGAACTACAATATGCAAGGGATGACGAAAGTAATTCCCAAGCTCTTTGCGATGTTAAAATCGATGAAGGTAGAAAACAAGAAATAGCATCAAGTGTTGATGGTTAACAAGACCACTAGTTTCAAGAAAAGGGAAAAGGGAAAGTAAGAGGAACTTCAAAGAAGAATAGAAAGCAAGTTGCTGCTCCCATGAAGAAGCCCAAAGCTAGACCCAAGCCTGGAACTGAGTGCTTCTGCTGCAAAGGAAATGGTCATTGGAAGTGGAACTGCCCTAGATACTTGGCGGATAAGAAGGATGGCAAAGTGAACAAAAGTATATTTGATATACATGTTATTGATGTGTACTTTACTAGTTTTTATAGAAACCCCTCAGTATTTGATACTGGTTTAGTTGCTAAGAGTAGTAACTCGAAACCGGAGTTGGAAAATAAACAGAGACTAGTTAAGGGCGAGGTGATGATATGAGTTGGAAGTAATTCCAAGGTTGATAAGATCACCATCGCACACTCCCTTTACCTTCGGGATTAGTGTTGAGCCTAAAATAAATGTTATTTGGTGTTTGTGTTGAGCATAAATATGATTGGATCATGTTTATTGCAATACGATTGTTCATTTAAGTCAAAGAATAATTGTTGTTCTATTTACATGAATAAAACCTTCTATGGTCATACACTCAATATAAATGGTTTATTGAATCTCGATCGTAGTAACACACATATTCATAATATTGAAGCCAAAAGATGCAAAGTTAATATTGATAGTGCAACTTATATGTGGCACTGCCGTTTAGGCCATATTGGTGTAAAGCGCATGAAGAAACTCCATGCTGATGGACTTTCGGAATCACTTGATTATGAATCACTTGATGCTTGCGAACCATGCCTCATGGGCAAGATGACTAAGACTCCGTTCTCCGAAACAATGGAGTGAGCCACTGACTTATTGGAAATAATACATACTGATGTATGCGGTCCGATGAGTGTTGACGCTCGCGGCGGGTATCATTATTTTCTGACCTTCGCAGATAATTTGAGCAGATATGGGTATATCTACTTGATGAAACATAAGTCTGAAACATTTGAAAAGTTTAAAGAATTTCAGAGTGAAGTAGAAAATCATCGTAACAAGAAAAGTTTCTACGATCTGATCATGGAAGTGAATATTTGAGTTATGAGTTTGGTCTTCATTTGAAACAATGCAGAATAGTTTCGCAACTCACGCCACCTGGAACACCACAGTGTAATGGTGTGTCCGAACATCATGACCGTACTTTATTAGATATGGTGCGATCTATGATGTCTCTTACCGATTTACCACTATCGTTTTGGGGTTATCCATTAGAGACATCTGCATTCACGTTAAATAGGGCACCATCTAAATCCGCTGAGACGACACCGTATGAACTATGGTTTGGCAAGAAACCAAAGATGTCATTTCTTAAAGTTTGGGTTGCGATGCTTATGTGAAAAGGTTTCAAACTGATAAGCTCGAACCCAAATCGGAGAAGTGTGTCTTCATAGGATACCCAAAAAACTATTGGGTACACCTTCTATCACAGATCCGAAGGAGAGATATTTTGTTGCTAAGAATGGATCCTTTCTAGAGAAGGAGTTTTCTCAAAAGAAGTGAGTGGGAGAAAAGTAGAACTTGATGAGGTAATTGTACGTTTGTAACATCCCAAATTTCCAATTTGGAATGTTATACAACTCGGGCCACTTCTCCCATACGCTCCAAAACTCGATATGGTCCTACAAATCGTGGCGCTAACTTCCCTTTAACTCCAAAACGCTTTGTTCCCCGAAGTGGAGATACTCGAAGATAAGCTCTATCTCTGACTTCGTAAACTGTCTCCTTGCGTTTAGAATCTGCATAACTTTTCTACCTGGACTGGGCTATCCTGAGCCTATCGCGAATCAACTTCACCTTCTGTTTAGACTCTTTAATCAAGTGGGGACCAAACAACTAGCGGTCTCCAACTTCGTCCCACGATAACGGTGTCCTGCACCTCCTTCCGTACAAAGCTTCGAAAGGGGCCATCTTCAAACTGTTTTGGTAACTGTTGTTGTAAGAGAACTCTCCATATGGCAAATTATCGTCCCAACTAGATCCGTAATCTAGCACACAAGATCTCAGCATATCCTCCAAAATCTGATTGACTCTCTCGGTCTGTCCATCTGTCTATGGATGAAAAGCTGTACTGAATTCTAGCCTGGTACCCAAAGTTTCGTGCAACTATTTCCAGAACTTTGAGGTAAACTGGGTTCCTCTATCTGATACGGTACTCCTTGGAACTCCATGCAAACATACGATCCTGGTCATGTATATCTTTGCCAACTTAGCACTGGTGTAAGTGGTCTTTACTGGGATGAAATGAGCTACTTTCGTCAATCGATCGACTACAACCCAAATCGAGTCATAGCCGGAACGAGTCCTCGGCAATCCCGTGATAAAATCCATGCCTAGCTTATCCCACTTCCATTCGGGTATCGGCAATGGTTGTAACAATCCTGATGGCTTCTAATGCTCTGCCTTTACTCTCTGACATACATCACAAACTGCTACATACTCTGTAATATCCTTCTTCATTCCGGTCCACAAGAAAATATCCTTCAAATCCAAATACATCTTGGTGTTTCCTGGGTGAATCGAATATGGTGAATCGTGTGCCTCTTGCAAAATCAATTTTCTGATCTCTGGGTCATTGGGCACGTAAACGTGGTCTTCAAACCATAGGGTGTCGTGCTCATCCTCACGAAATCCCTTAGCTTTTCCTTTGCTAAGTTTCTCCTTTATAGCGGCAATCTCTTTGTCAGTTTTCTGAGCTTCTCTGATTCTATCCATCAAAGTTGACTGAATCTCCAAAGCTGCTACATAGCCTCTCGGAACTATTTCCAAACATAGTTCACGAAGATTTTCTGCTAGCTCCCTTGGTATTTCTCCCGTCATTAACGTGTTGACATGGCTCTTACGGCTTAATGCGTCAGCTACTACATTAGCCTTTTCGGGGTGATAATGCAATTTCATATCATAATCCTTGATAAGCTCCAACCATCTCCTTTGTCTGAGATTCAACTCCTTTTGGGTGAAAATGTACTTCAAACTCTTATGATCCGTGTACACCTCACAATGGTTTCCAATGAGAAAATGTCTCCATGTTTTCAAAGCATGCACTACGGCTGCTAACTCCAAATCATGCGTAGCATAATTCAACTCATGAGGCTTCAGTTGTCTTGAGGCATATGAAACAACTCTCCTTTCCTGCATAAGCACTGCTCCAAGTCCTCGATGTGAAGCGTCGCAATACACCTCATAATCTTTGGTTTGGTCTGGCAAAATTAATACTGGTGAGGTAGCTAAGCGTTTCTTCAACTCCTGGAAACTAGCCTCACATTCCTCTGTCCATATGAACTTGGTATCCTTCTTAACAACTCAGTCATAGGCTTCGCAATCTTTGAGAAATTCTCAATAAATCTCCGGTAGTATCCTGCGAGTCCAAGAAAACTCCGGATCTCTCCAACTGTTGTTGGGGCTTCCCACTTGGTCACGGTTTCAACTTTAGTGGGATCAACTGCTATACCTTCTCCAGATATAACGTGTCCAAGGAATCCTACTTCCTTCAACCAAAACTCACATTTGCTGAACTTGGCATATAATTGATGTTCTCTGAGCTTTCCAAGTACCAAACGCAAATGCTCCTTATGTTCCTCTTCATTCTTCGAATAAACCAGAATATCATCAATGAACACTATGACGAACTTATGCAAAAACTCCATAAACACTTTGTTCATCATGTTCATAAAATAGGCAGGTGCGTTAGTCAGACCAAATGACATAACGGTATACTCGTATAGCCCATACCTGGTGGTAAAAGCTGTCTTTGGAATATCCTGTTCTCGAATCTTCAACTGGTGGTATCCTGATCGCAGATCGATCTTGGAAAATACCTTAGCTCATTGCAATCGATCAAACAGATCGTTGATCATTGGTAGTGGGTACTTGTTCTTGATCGTTACTTCATTCAATCCTCGATAATCAACAACCATCCTTAACGATCCATCCTTCTTCTCCACTAGAAGTACTGGTGATCCCCAAGGCAAAGAACTTGGGCGAATATATCCCTTATCCAGTAACTCCTTAATCTGCTTCTTAATTTCCACCAAATCCTTTGCTGGCATCCTATATGGTCTCTTTGATATTGGCCCTGTGCCTGGCAATAGCTCAATCAAAAACTCAATATCTCTATCCGATGGCATGCGTGGCAACTCCTCTGGAAATACATCAGGAAAATCCCTTACCACTGGTACTTCCTCCTGCACAACTCCTGTTAGGAAATTTACTTGAGTCCTCTTTGGCACATGCCGGGATACATACTTGATCCTTCTCCCTTCTGGGGTGGTAAGCAAAATTGACTTACTAGCACATTCTATATTCCCTTCATACTTTGATAACCAATCCATGCCTAATATCACATCCAATCCTTGGGATTCCAATACTATTAGGTCTGAGGGAAAAACATAGTTACCAATCCTTAATGGTAACCGATCACACCATAGACTAGCCACATACTCTGCTCCGGGCGAGGTTACTAACATGGGTGACCTAAGGGCTTGGGTTGGTAGGTTATACTTATCCACAAATCCCCTTGAGATGTATGAATGCGATGCACCAGTATCAAAAAGAACGAGTGCAGTAAATGACTTAACCAAAAACTTACCTATTATTGCATCGGGCTGAGCTTCAACCTCCTCCACGCTAACGTGGTTCACCTGTCCCTTGTTGAAAGGGTTCAGCTTCTTCCCAGAACTTCCATTGCCATTTTGGCCTTCAGGACATTCATTGGCATAATGTCCGGTCTTCTGGCACTTAAAACAAGTGACTTGGCTCAGGTCCTTCTTGGCTGGGGTTGAGGGGTTGGTGCGGTTCTGGCCATTGCTTCCTCCATTGCCATTACCATTCTTGGTGCTATTGTGATTGTGCGAGCTACCTCCTCCATGGGTATGCTAAAAATGTCCTCCCAGTCTAGGGGTAAAATGTGGCTTCTGCTGAGCTCCTGAATTGTACTTTTCTTGTCCATACTTCCTCTTGCGGTTCTCAATCTGTTGTTGCTTCCCTTCAATCATAAGAACACGATCTACCAACTCCTGGTAGTTGTTGAAGGTTGCTACCATCAACTGCATGCTCAACTCATCATTCAGTCCTTCCAGAAACTTCTCCTGCTTAGCTGCATCCGTAGCGACGTCATCTGGGGCATAACGTGCTATCTTACTAAATTCCTCCACATACTGGCCAACTGTCTGTCCTCCTTGGCGCAAGTTGCGAAACTCACACTTCTTCATGGCCATAGCTCCTGCTGAAACATGTGCAGTACGAAAAGCCTGCTGAAACTGGTCCCATGTGACAGTGTCGACAGGGAAAGTGGCGGTGAAATTCTCCCACCATGATGATGCGGGTCCTTCTAGCTGATGTGCGGCAAACTTCACCTTCTCCGCATCTGTGCATCCTGCTGTGGTCAACTCCCTAGCTGTCTTGCGGAGCCAATCATCTGCTACTATCGGCTCGGTACTACCGGAAAACACCGGCGGATTCAGCCTAAGAAAACGGGCTAAGTGGTCAACAGGTGGTGGTGGTGGGTTGTTGTTGTTGTTCCCCTGATTCTGATTCTGGACTAGCAACTGCATCAACGTGTTCTGCTGCTGGATCAACTGGGTGAGCTCCGGTGGAAAGGGAAATCCGGGGTCACGTCTCGGAGGCATCTGAGGGTTTAGAAAAGATGAGATATAAGAATAGAGGGGGTCTAAGAGAAAACACTACCCATATGCACATGAGGCAAAAGCAAACAATTCACTTCATTCAATCAAACAAAGGCATACAATCAATATAACTATCGCAAAAGTGCTCGGACTACTATATTTACATGGTGGACTACTACTACTGATGAGGTGGTCTACTAGAAATATTCTTCGGTTGCAGACTCCATGATATCTGCTCCAGCTTCATCAACATAGTCATCATCGCTACTATCTGGTTCCGATTCGGTGCCGTCGATGATGATGTAGTCTTCCGGGCTAATCTCCTTGGGTTCTTCGTCTTCATCTACTGGCGTAGGGCCTCCCATAAATATTCCAATCTTCTTGATCAGATCGTCATTCTTCTCCACCAATACTTCAATTTCCTCTTCATAATCTTCACGTGTAGCCTTGAGTTCTTCCTCCAGTTCCTTGATTCTTGTCCTTGCCTTCTTCAGATCTATCATGTCGGCGCACATCTGGTTCTCTTGTCGTCGAATGTGCTGGTTTAACTCCTGGATAAAAGCTGCAATTGATCTATCCTTCCTGGTGCTGATCATCTCCCAGTGTTCATCTCGGCGCCCACAAATCTGGTAGATAGTATCCTTGAGATCCTTGCGGTAGACTTCTCCAATGCGTCCCATGGCGATGTGAGCTGCCATGCTCTTTCCTAGACTCCAAGTTGGTGCATCAAAAGAAAACTCTATGGGCTCAGTGACTGGCATGAACGTCCTTCCTGAAACTTGAACTTGAATCATCCAGCGCTCTTATTCAGGTAAAGTGGCGTTGTAGGTTCCGGTGAAGCTTGGTACTCCTATGTTCAGGTATCTAGTGACTTCCTTCAAGTGTCGTCCAAAGGGTGTATCTTCATCCGATTGCGTGAACTTGTTCCTTGCATCCACCATCCTAAAGAGTAGAAAAGATGAGAGGTCAGAAGAGAAGAGAGTGAATAGTGATCTAGGTCTCTAACTTAGTGGTCGTGTCCTACAGTCAGCGTGTGCTCTGATACCATCTCTGTAGCGACCAGACCTCAAACAGTCTGATCTCTGTGCTCCGGTGTCATCCCTGGATCAGTAATGCTGACACCACACAGTACTCGGAGGATTTATAGCAGAGTAGCAATCACACACTTATTACATCGAGTGTCTCAAAAGAGAACTTATTACAATAAATATGGCTTAAGGCCATCTAAATACGATAACAACGGAAGGCTTGGAAGATAAGTGAGTCCATCAACTCCAACGGCATCACTGAGTATAGAACCACGACCTAAAAACTCCTTAATCATCGTCTGAAAAGTCTGCAACATTAACGTTGCAGCCCGAAACGGGTCAGCACATGGAATATGCTGGCAATGTAACACATAGAGAATAATGGAATGAAACAGCTATACTATATGCATATTTGGCTGGTGGAAAGCTCTATGGTTACAGTTTTGCGTAAAACCAATTTTTCCCTACTTCAAAGGAAAAAAATTATTTAACTATCATGGTAGTTGTTAAACATTGAGAATGGTTGACAGCATTCTCAATCCCAATTAAGCATCATCTTTAAACATAACCCATCAAAATTAATTTAGAGTAACATGTTGAGATTCACATGATAATCCAAGTACTAGATACTCAAGATGTCCATAACCGGGGACACTGCTAACCATGATTAGTTTATTACACTCTGCAGAGGTTTGCGCACTTTTCCCCACAAGACTCGATCGCCTCCATTTGGTTTCTCGCACTACATGGTGTTTGAGAAGACGGATGACTGAGACATAGCCTTTCAGAAGCGCTAGCACCTTACGATCGGGTAGACCGTACCACCTACATCCCCTACATCTGCTAGTCTACCACTGTAAGAGTTCGCACAACTTATTCAACTATGCTAGAGCCCATAATAGCTTGTGGCTGCACACGGAAGTTTCTAGTATGAATAGTCTCATGATCCCTTTGAGCCTGAGTGGCGGTCCAAAAGAAAACAGGCAAGTCCTGGAATACCCAGGTGCCTCAATCCACCCAGATGTGTGTTTAAGTTGCCACCTTAGATAAACCATTAATTAACAATCTCACATCTGTCATGGATATCACTCACCCAATCCACGTCTACTAGCATAGCATGGCATAATAAGCAAACGTAGAAGTAACTCCCAAAGGTTTGATAATAACAGGTAATAGGTACTACCTCATCTACTTCCCCTCCCACAATTTAATTAGATCCTAATCATGCAATGTGTGAGGATTGATCTAATGCAATAAAACTGGGTAGTAGAAAAGGTATGATCAAAGTGTTACTTGCCCTGCTGATGATCCGCGAAACCTAACGATTCGAAGTAACAAGCAGCGCACTCCGGGTATTCTATCGCAGACAAACAAACAAGCATACAATAAGTACTAATCTAATGCACAGGTAAAACTCAAATAAGAGATCTAACCAGAAGGTTCAACTTAAGAACTCCGGTTGGCAAAAAGAATCAAATCGAACGAAGCAACGAAAGTCAAACGGCGAAAGAAAACAACTTCTTTCTAGTAATCTGGATCTAGGGCAAATTTTACAGTAGCAAAATCTTGTTTAAGTTGGTTAAATAGATAGAGGGTTTCGAGAGGAAACTCTAGGCGCTTGAATCGCCTGATTCCGATAAACGAGTGAAAAGTTATACTAAAACGAAAATCGGATCAGGAATCGCGATCAGAAAAATCCCGGATTTAATCCGAGAAAAAGAAAAACGACGAACGCTCGCTAGAACGAATGAACAGACGAACGCTCGCTAATTAAATAAACCAGAAAACCGATCTATTTAAAAAACCAAATCTAAAAAACCATCGGAAAAACCGACGAAAAACCGATCTATTTTTTTAAAAAAACCGATCGCACGGAAGTCGAGGCACGGCGAACCTCGGCAGCGGCGGCGTCCGGCGGCGGCGGCGGGCAGCGGCGGCGGCGGCGGCGCGTGGGCGGGGCGGCTCGGGCGGCTCGGGCTAGGATTTGCCCCGGGTGGCTGCCCCGGATTTTAGAGCCTGCCGGGCGAGAGTCCTATCCGGACACGGCCCGGTTAGGTCGGTTCACTTTTTTTAAATTATTCCGCTCGGAAGAAAAATAAAAAGAAATACTAAACGGACTCCAAAAATTCCGAAATAAATTTTCACGGGCTTCTAAAATCAAGCCGCACAATGTGAACATTTATTTGGGACCTAAATGCAATTTTGAAAAACGCACATTTTTCCTAAATTCAAATAAAATACCAAAAAACTCTGAAATAAAATCTTATTTGATTTTATTATTAAATCCTCAATATTTATTTATTTTGGGAAAGTCATTTTATTCCCTCTCTCATATTTTTGAAATAGAAATAATTGATGATAAAATAAATAAAATCAAATGATCCTATTCTCAAAATTTGAGAGAACTCAAATATGAAAATAACGAAATCCCCAACTCTCTCCGTGGGTCATTGAGTTGCGTAGAATTTCTAGGATCAACCAAAATGCATATCATTCTACGCAACTCAATGACCCACAGAGAGAGTTGGGGATTTCGTTTTTTTTCATATTTGAGTTCTCTCAAATTTTGAGAATAGGATCATTTGATTTTTTATTTTATCCATCAATTATTTCTATTACAAAAATATGAGAGAGGGAATAAAATGACTTTCCCAAAATAAAGAATTATTGAGGATTTAATAATAAAATCAAATAAGATTTTATTTTGGAGTTTTTCGGTATTTTATTTGAATTTAGGAAAAATGTGCATTTTTCAAAATTGCATTTAGGTCCCAAATAAATGTTCACCTTGTGCGGCTTGATTTTAGAAGCCCGTGAAAATTTATTTCGGAATTTTTGGAGTCCGTTTAGTATTTCTTTTTATTTTTCTACCGAGCGGAATAATTAAAAAAAAGTGAACCGACCTAACCGGGCAGTGTGTGGATAGGACTGGCCCGGCAGGCTTTAAAAGCCGGGGCAGCCACCCGGGGCAAACCCTAGCCCGAGACGCCCCGCCCACGCGCCGCCGCTGCCGGACGCCGCCGCCGCCGAGGTTCGCCGTGCCTCGACTTCCGTGCCATCGTTTTTTTTTTAAAATAGATTGGTTTTTCGTCGGTTTTTCCGACGGTTTTTTAGATTCGGTTTTTTTAATAGATCGATTTTTCCAGTTTATTTAATTAGCGAGCGTTCGTCCGTTCGTTCGTTCTAGCGAGCGTTCGTCGTTTTTCTTTTTCTCGGATTAAATCCGCGATTTTTCTGATCGCGATTCCTGATCCGATTTTCGTTTTAGTATAATTTTTCGCTCGTTTATCGGAATCAGGTGATTCAAGCGCCTAGAGTTTTGTCTCGAAACCCTCTATCCGTTTAACCAACTTAAACAAGATTTTGCTACTGTAAAATTTGCCCTAGATCCAGATTACTAGAACGAAGTTTTTTTCTTTCGCCGTTTGACTTTCGTTGCTTCGTTCGATTTGATTCTTTTTGCCAACCGGAGTTCTTAAGTTGAACCTTCTGGTTAGATCTCTTATTTGAGTTTTACCTGTGCATTAGATGAGTACTTATTGTATGCTTGTTTGTTTTTCTGCGATATAATTCCCGGAGTGCGCCGCTTGTTACTTCGAATCGTTAGGTTTCGCGGATCATCAGTAGGGCAAGTAACACTTTGATCATACCTTTTCTACTACCCAGTTTTATTGCATTAGATCAATCCTCACACATTGCATGATTAGGATCTAATTAAATTGTGGGAGGGGAAGTAGATGAGGTAGTACCTATTACCTGTTATTATCAAACCTTTGGGAGTTACTTCTACATTTGCTTATTATGCCATGCTATGCTAGTAGACGTGGATTGGGTGAGTGATATCCATGACAGATGTGAGATTGTTAATTAATGGTTTATCTAAGGTGGCAACTTAAACACACATCTGGGTGGATTGAGGCACCTGGGTATTCCAGGACTTGCCTGTTTTCTTTTGGACTGCCACTCAGGCTCAAAGGGATCATGAGACTATTCATACTAGAAACTTCCGTGTGCAACCACAAGCTATTATGGGCTCTAGCATAGTTGACTAAGTTGTGCGAACTCTTACAGTGGTAGACTAGCAGATGTAGGGGATGTAGGTGGTACGGTCTACCCGATCGTAAGGTGCTAGCGCTTCTGAAAGACTATGTCTCGGTCATCCGTCTTCTCAAACACCATGTAGTGCGAGAAACCAAACGGAGGCGATCGAGTCTTGTGGGGAAAAGTGCGCAAACCTCTGCAGAGTGTAATAAACTAATCATGGCTAGCGGTGTCCCCGGTTATGGACATCTTGAGTATCTAGTACTTGGATTATCATGTGAATCTCAACATGTTACTCTAAATTAATTTTGATGGGTTATGTTTAAAGATGATGCTTAATTGGGATTGAGAATGCTGTCAACCATTCTCAATGTTTAACAGCTACCATGATAGTTAAATAATTTTATTCCTTTGAAGTAGGGAAAAATTGGCTTTACGCAAAACTGTAACCATAGAGCTTTCCACCAGCCAAATATGCATATAGTATAGCTGTTTCATTCCATTACTCTCTATGTGTTACATTGCCAGCATATTCCATGTGCTGACCCGTTTCGGGCTGCAACGTTAATGTTGCAGACTTTTCAGACGATGATTAAGGAGTTTTTAGGTCGTGGTTCTATACTCAGTGATGCCGTTGGAGTTGATGGACTCACTTATCTTCCAAGCCTTCCGCTGTTATCGTATTTAGATGGCCTTAAGCCATATTTATTGTAATAAGTTCTCTTTTGAGACACTCGATGTAATAAGTGTGTGATTGCTACTCTGCTATAAATCCTCCGAGTACTGTGTGGTGTCAGCATTACTGATCCAGGGATGACACCGGAGCACAAAGATCAGACTATTTGAGGTCTGGTCGCTACAACCTTCTCCCGAATTGGAAAGTAGTTCATCACAGAAATTAGTTCCAGTGATTCCTACACCAATTAGTGAGGAAGCTAATGATGATGATCATGAAACTTCAGATCAAGTTAGTACCAAACCTCGTAGGTCAACCAGAGTACGGTCCGCACCAGAGTGGTATGGTAATCATGTTCTGGAAGTCATGTCACTAGACCATGACGAACCTACGAACTATGAGGAAGCGACGATGAGCCCAGATTCTGCAAAATGGCTTGAGGTCATGAAATCTGAGATGCGATCCATGTATGAGAACAAAGTATGGACTTTGATTGACTTGCCCGTTGATCGGTGAGCCATTGAGAATAAATGGATCTTCAAGAGGAAGACGGACACTGATAGTAGTGTTACTATCTACAAAGCTCAAATTGTCGCAAAATGTTTTCGACAAGTTCAAGGTGTTGACTACGATGAGATTTTCTCACTCGTATCGATGCTTAAAAGTCTGTCCGAATCATGTTAGCAGTTGCCGTATTTTATGAAATTTGGCAAATGGATGCCAAAACTACATTCCTTAATGGATTTCTTAAAGAAGAGTTGTATATGATGCAACCAGAAGGTTTTGTCGATCCTAAAGGTGCTAACAAAGTGAGCAAGCTCCAGCGATCCATTTATTGACTGGTACAAGCCTCTCGGAGTTGGAATATACGCTTTGATAGTGTGATAAAAGCATATGGTTTTATACAGACTTGCGGTGAATCTTGTATTTACAAGAAAGTGAGTGGGAGCACTACAACATTTCTGATAAGTATATGTGAATGACATATTGTTGATCGGAAATAATGTAGAATTTTCTGGAAAGCATAATGGAGTGTTTGAAAGGAGTTTTTCAAAGAAAAACCTCGGTGAAGCTACTTACATATTGAGCATCAAGATCTATAGAGATAGATCAAGACGCTTGATATATGTTCAATGAGTACATACCTTGACAAGATTTTGAAGTAGTTCAAAAATGGAACAGTCAAAGAAGGAGTTCTTGCCTGTGTTGCAAGGTATGAAGTTGAGTAAAAACTCAAAACCCGACCACAGCAGAAAATAGAAAGAGAATGAAAAGTCATTCCCTATGCCTCAGTCATAGGTTCTATAGAGTATGCTATGCTATGTACCAGACCTATTGTGTACCTCACCATGAGTTTGGCAAGAGGGTACAATAGTGATCCAGGAGTGGATCACAGGACAACGGTCAAAAATATCCTTAGTGGAATAAGGAAATGTTTCTCGGTTATGGAGGTGACAAAGAGTTCTTCGTAAAGAGTTACATCAATGCAAGCTTTGACACCGATTTGGATGACTCTAAGTCTCGATCTAGATCCATATTCAAAGTGGGAGCAATTAGCTAGAGTAGCTTCGTGCAAAGCATTGTAGACATAGAAAATTTGCAAAATACATACGGCTCTGAATGTGGCAGACCCGTTGACTAAATTTCTCTCATAAGAAAAACATGATCACTCTTTGGGTGTTAATCACACAGAGATGTGAACTAGATTATTGACTCTAGTAAACCCTTTGGGTATTAGTCACATGGAGATGTGAACTAATCACGTAAAGATGTGAACTATTGGTGTTAAATCACATGACGATGTGAACTAGATTATTGACTCTAGTGCAAGTGGGAGACTGAAGGAAATATGCCCTAGAGGCAATAATAAAGTTGTTATTTATATTTCCTTACATCATGATAAATGTTTATTATTCATGCTAGAATTGTATTAACCAAAAACTTAGTACATGTGTGAATACATAGACAAACAGAGTGTCCCTAGTATGCCTCTACATGACTGGCTCATTAATCAAAGATGGTTAAGTTTCATAGCCATGGACATGTGTTGTCATTTGATAAATAGGATCACATCATTAGAGAATGATGTGATGGACACGACCCATCCGTTAGCTTAGCATAATGATCATTTAGTTTATTGCTATTGCTTTCTTCATGACTTATACATGTTCCTATGACTATGAGATTATGCAACTCCCGAATACCGGAGGAACACTTAGTGTGCTATCAAACATCACAACGTAACTGGTGATTATAAAGATGCTCTACAGGTGTCTCCGATGGTGTTTGTTGGGTTGGCATAGATCGATATTAGGATTTGTCACTCCGTGTATCGGAGAGGTATCTCTGGGCCCTCTCGGTAATGCTCATCACTATAAGCCTTGCAAGCAATGTGACTAATGAGTTAGTTGCAGGATGAAGTATTGCGGAACAAGTAGAGACTTGCCGGTAACGAGATTGAACTAGGTATGATGATACCGATGATCGAATCTCGAACAAGTAACATACCGATGACAAAGGGAACAACGTATGTTGTTATGCGGTTTGACCGATAAAGATCTTCGTAGAATATGTTGGAACCAATATGAGCATCCAGGTTCCGCTATTGGTTATTGACCGGAGATGAGTATCGGTCATGTCTACATAGTTCTCGAACCCGTAGGGTCCGCACGCTTAACGTTCGATGACGATTGGTATTATAAGTTATGTGATTTGATGTACCGAAGGTTGTTCGGAGTCCCGGATGAGATCACGGACATGACGAGGAGTCTCAAAATGGTTGAGACGTAAAGATCGATATATTGAAAGGCTATATTCGGACATCGGAAATGTTCTGAGTGATCCGGGTATTTTTCGGAGTACCGGGGAGTTATGGGAATTCACCAGGAGAAGTAATGGGCCTTTTTGGGCTTTAGTGGAGAGAGGGGAGAAGGGCCAAGAGGTGGCGCGCGCCTCCCCCTGCCCAAATAGAATTGGACAAGGGGTGGGGGCGCGACCCCCCTTTCCTTCTCCCTCTCCCTCTCTTTCCTTCTCTCCTACTCCGAATAGGACAGAGGAGGGGAATCCTACTTGGAGTGGGGAGTCCTAGTAGGATTCCCCACACCTAGCGCGCCCCCTTAGGGCCGGCCACCTCTTCCCTCCCCTCCTTTATATACGTGGCCAGGGGGCACCCCATAGACACACAAGTTGATCTTTAGCCATGTGCGGTGCCCCCCTCCACAGTTTTCCACCTCGGTCATATTGTCGTAGTGCTTAGGCGAAGCCCTGCATCGGTAACTTCATCATCACCGTCAACACGCTGTTGTGCTGATGCAACTCACCCTCGGCCTCAACTAGATCAAGAATACGAGGGACGTCACCGAGCTGAACGTGTGCATATCATGGAGGTGTCGTGCGTTCGGTACTTGATCGGTTGGATCGTGAAGACATTCGACTACATCAACCACGTTTCATAACGCTTCCGCTTTCGGTCTATGAGGGTACGTAGACATGCTCTTCCCCTGCTGTTGCTATGCATCTCCTAGATAGATCTTACGTGATCGTAGGAATTTTTTTGAAATACTGTGTTCCCCAACAGTAGTGTGGCCATCAAAGTCAATGATGATGTAGGCCATTACTTTCAGACAAAAAAAGGACTACGACAGGGTGACTCCATGTCCCCAATGTATTTAACATTGTTGCTGACATGTTGGCTATTCTGATTGAGCGCGCTAAGCAGGACGGCCTGATTGCAGGAGTAGTGCCTCACCTTGTGGATGGTGGCCTCTCTATTTTGCAATATGCCGATGACACAATTCTTTTTATGAAACATGACCTGGACAAGGCTCGAAATCTGAAACTGTTGCTTTCACCGTTTGAGCAAATGTCGCGTCTCAAAATCAATTTCCATAAAAGCGAATTGTTCTGCTTTGAAGAAGTCGTTGAGGTGGCGGCCGACTATGCTGACCTATTTGGTTGCGCACATGGCCAATTCCCAATTAAATATCTGGGAATACCGGTTCATTATCGACGGCTCACTATTGCGGAGTGGAAGCATGTGGAGGAGCGTCTAGAGAAACGGTTGAGCAGTTGGAAAGGAAAGCTGCTCTCAGTTGGAGGACGACTGATTTTGATTTACTCCGTCCTCACTAATATGGTTCTCTATATGATTTCTTTCTTCCAACTCCCAAAAGGGTCTTGCAAAGACTGAACTATTTTAGATCCAGATTTTTTTTGGCAAGGAGATGGTGAAAACAAAAAATATAGGCTGACCAAATGGAGCGTGGTTTGTAGGCCGAAAGACCAAGGTGGCCTCAGAGTTCATGACCTGTTGGTCAAGAATGAGGCCCTGCTCAGTAAATGGTTGTTCAACCTTCTTACTGAGGATGGTGTTTGGCAAACCATGCATGCTGCGCAATAAGTATCTAGGCCAAAAGGCAGTACCTCGGGCATATTGGAAACCTGGTGACTCACACTTTTGGGCTGGCCTAATGGCGGCAAAGAAGCATATCTTTCGCTTTGGGTCTTTCATGATAAAGGAGGGTCGGAGATTCATTTCTGGGAAGACATCTGGCTGGGCAATGCCAGTCTCAGAGAACAGTATCTAGCCTTATATAACATTGCTCGCGATAAGAATAATACTATTGCGCACGTGCTCAGTTCATCCCTGCCGAATATTTCGTTCAGGCGGGATTTGATTGGCCCTCGACTTGTGTCATGGCATAATCTTTTATCCCGGCTGGATTCGATTAACCTGACACAAGGCCAGGATGTGTTTTGCTAGAACCTTACTACATCAGGGTCTTTCACAGTAGACTCTATGTACCATGAGCTCACGCATTCTGAGGTACCAATCAGTAATAATAAGAAAATTTGGAAGTCCAAGATTCCACTAAAAGTGAAAATCTTCATGTGGTATCTTCATAGGGGAGTTGTGTTAACCAAAGACAACCTCGCACGGCGCAACTGGCCAGGGAGTAAGAAGTGTTGTTTTTGTACTCATAACGAGACAATCAAACACCTCCTTTTCCAATGCAAGTTTGGACGTTCTACGTGGTCAGTCATCCAAGTAGCGTCAAATTTGTACCCGCCCACAAGTGTTGCCAATATTTTTGGTCACTGGTTGGACGGTATTCCAAATAAATTCAAAACGCTAATAAGGGTGGGAGTGTATGCCTTAATTTGGTCGTTTTGTCTATGTAGAAATGATTTAATTTTTAATGACAAAAATGCTTCTCCGCTACAAGTTATCTTCCAGTGTACGCACTCGCTACGTATGCGGTCTATACTACAACAACAGGAGTACCAGCCGCTACTCAAGGTGGCATGTACGCGATTGGAGCAGGTGGCTATGAAGATTTTTTTCTCAACATGGGTGGCAACATAACCTACAGATTGATCGACCACCTTCTTCGATATAAGCACAGTGTCGGTTTATAGGACTCTACTGTTGCCGATTTATCTGTTTTATTTCATGCTTTTTATCAGACATTTGAATTTGGCTGTGTGCATCCTAATTATGCAGAGGCCGGGTGTTACTCATAATGTTCTATATCCTCTTGATGCTACATTTTAAAATAATAAAATCGTCCTTTATCGAAAAAATGTGCTGCTAGCTAATGCTTCTGCCGCTGCGTATTGCTACTACTTACTTCTGCTGCGTTTGTTGCTGCTGCCATTCTTGGCCATGGCCACCAGCCCTGTACATGGCCGTGTGTGATAGGCTGGGCTCTGTCCACTAATGGCCGGCCCCTGCTTAGATTAGTACCATTAGGTTTAGATAGGAGTATTAATTAGTGCTAAGTTAGTCTAGTGGTAGATGACATATAGGCCCCCATTAAAGAAGTTAGGTCTATTTATTTGTTTAGGTAGATAGGCTATGGTACATGGGTCACACCTACCATTTTTACTAGTCAAATTGATTTGATCAATTCGGTTTAAACTAAATATAATAATTTCAGAATATTGTTAAAACTTTAGAAAACCGTATAAAATAAACCGTAGCTCATATGAAAATAATTTATATATGAAAGTTGCTCCGAAAAATAAGATGAATCCGGATACGCCTTCCGTTCATCCGTCACATGCCCCTAGAATAGCGAATCTGTAACATTCTCCCTCCGATCCGTCTGTCCGAAAACGCAAAACACCGGGAATACTTTTCCGGATGTTTCCCCCCTTTGTCGGTATCGCCTACTACTGCGTTAGGTCACCCTAGCACCGTTTATTGCCATGTTATGCTTTGTGTTGCTTTGATTGCTCTATTATTTATTTGTGTTCTTCCTTCGTTACTTCTTTCCGGTAGACCTTGAGACCGCCGCCCATACCCCCATGATCAACTACATCGACAACGACCCCTCTTCTTGCCAGAGCAATCAGGCAAGCCAAACCCCTTGTTCATATCGATATCGCCTACTCTTTCCTTCTACTGCTTGCATTAGAGTAGTGTTACTGTTTGATCCTATACTGCTGCATAGCTTTCCTTGTTACTACTGATGATACCTTTACTTGCAATCCTAAATACTTAGTATAGGTTGTTAGTTTATCATCAATGGCCTTACACTCTTGTCCGTCTATCATGCTATACTACCGGGCCGTGATCACTTCGGGAGGTGATCACGGGTACATATACTATATACTTTTACATTACCTATGTTACTGTTCGGAGATGGGGGGCCAAATGGGCACGTGGTTCCATCCAGGTAGTGATGGGCCTGGGTTCCCGGCAGCCCCCTGATTGTTACTTTGTGGCGGAGCGACAGGGTAGATTGCGACCACCTAGGAGACAGGTGGGCCTGGTCCCTGGTCAGCGTCTGCGGATACTTCAAATAACACGCTTAACGAGATCTGAATATTTGATCTGAGTCTGGCCACTGGCCTATATGCGCTAACCAACTACGCGGGAACAGTTATGGGCACTCGACGTCGTGGTATCAGCCGAAACCTTCTTGACGTCAGTGACTGAGCGGCGCGCGCCAGAATGGTGTGACACCCGGATAATTAAGCTACAGTGATTCCCGCTAATGATGCCACGTCACCTCGGTTAATGTTGATAAACTCTTGATAGTTCAAAAAAAAGAAACAAATCCAAAATTTAATTAAAGGCAAACAATAAAAGTTTTCAAATATTAAAACCAAATTGTTCGGATTGTGCCAAATAATGCATAAGTAATTATGGTGGAGAAACTAAACTTTTATAAACTGTTTAACTACTATAAAATAAATAAGACAGTAGCAAAAACAACTAATTAAATGCCTTTTACAATTAATAAAATACTAAACTATTTTATTTTGTCACCAAACCTTTTGTGGCATTGGGGTATTTTCAAACACTAATTTACGTACTACTTATGTATTTTATAAAACCAAAATATGTAGAAAATAAAATAGGAAACTAATAAACAGGAAATAAGTAATAAAAACAGAACAAAAGAAAAGAAAACCTCCCGGCTCCCCATGGGCCTCGGCCCATCCCAACCAACCGGCCGGCCCAACTGAACGGCCCACCCCGACCCCCCTGCTTAACCCCCTCCTCCATCCCGAACCCTAACCTATGCCCACGATCCCACTTTCCTTCCCCACTCCCTCGATCCCCTCCTGGATCGGGATCATCCTCGACGCCCCGGCTCTTCCCCGCCTCCTCGTCATTCGCCAGTGCCGCCGCCGGACCGCCCCATCCTCTTCTCCTCTCCGTCGCCCCCTCATCACGGAGCCGCCACCGCTCATCGTCGCCGGGAGCCACCACGTCGGCCTACCTCCTCGTCCGCCTCCTCCCCTGCGTCGTCGGTCGTCCCCATCCTCCTCCCCGAACGGCCTCCACGAGCCTCGCCGCCCCTCTCCCCTTCAACGCCGGTGAGGCCCCGGGCCTCTCCCCTCTCCTCCTCTCCCCACTACGCCGTCCACCACTCGCCTTCTTGGCACGCCCACGCCTCACGGTTACCGCGGTCGCCCCGCGCCGCACTGGTCGCGCTCCTGCGCACCCATGGCCGCACCTACCTGCTCCGCATCGGCCTCACACGGCCCCGCTGCTCCCCTGACGCCCCACTACTGCGCTACTACGCTACCGCCACCCCCGCTTCCCTGCGTTCCCACTGAAGCCCGCTCGCGCTTGTTGCGCCCCTGCCCGTCCTGTGTTTTGGCCCCGCACCCGGAGCTCAGCTCCCGCGCGCTCGCTCGCTGCTCCGTGCCTCGCCTTGGGCGCGCCCGGTGAAGCCCCACGCGCGCCCGCCCTTGCCCATGTGGCGCCTTCTGTCCCATGCGCTCGCGCTCCAGCTGCTCGCCGCCGCCCCTCGCAGTTGGCCACCGGCCCGTGCGGCCACAGCCTCGCCCATCACCTGCCTCTACTCGCCGGTCGGCCTCCACTGCGCTCCGACTATGACCAGCGCCCTCCCCTGGCCACGCCGTGGGCACGGCCCCACCGGTGCCCTCCGTCGCCTCTGTGCGGGTGCGCGGACGCCTGCACCAGATGACGCCCGCACCCATTTCACCCGGTTGGCCCCAGGCCTATGACAGCCGGGGCCCAGCCCAGAATGATTTAAAAAAT
The DNA here is from genome assembly GCF_003073215.2 of Triticum urartu. Classification (NCBI taxonomy): domain Eukaryota; kingdom Viridiplantae; phylum Streptophyta; class Magnoliopsida; order Poales; family Poaceae; genus Triticum; species Triticum urartu. The sequence goes on along the minus strand of NC_053028.1, from coordinate 366,888,891 downwards.
AAAAAATATAATTGATATTTAAAAATAAATAAAAAATTAATTAAAGGATTAATTAACTTAATTAATCATGTTAATTAAGCCTAATTAATTAACCTAATCACTTTAATTAAATTAACTAATCTTGTTTAGTTAACTAAGTCAATGACCAGTGGGACCCACACGTCAGCGACCCAGTCAACACCCCTGTTGACTGCTGACGTCAGCAAACACTGTTCTGGATAATGTTGAATTAAAATAATTTAATAAATCCTAAAATGATTTAAATCTTTTAAAATTAATATAAAATAAACCATAGCTCGGATGGAAAAACTTTGTACATGAAAGTTGCTCAGAACAACGAGACGAATCCGGATACGCAGCCCATTCGTCCGCCACACATCCCTAGCATAGCGAACACGCAACTTTACCCCTCCGATTCATCTGTCCGAAAATGCGAAACACCGAGGATATTTTCCCGGATGTTTCCCCCTTTCATCGGTACCACCTACTACCGCGATTGGGCACACCTAGCATCACGCTTTGTCATGTCGTGCATCGCCATGCTTATGTATGCATTATATTTATTGTTTCTTCCCCCTCTTCTCTCGTTAGACATCGAGACCGACGCCGTTGCTACCCAGTACGACTACGGTGTTGATGACCCCTACTTGCCAGAGCAACCAGGCAAGCCCCCCCCCCTTGATCACCAGATATCGCCTACTCTTCTCTCTACTGCTTGCATTAGAGTAGTGTAGCATGTTATTGCTTTCCGTTAATCCTATCCTGATGCATAGCCTGTCATTGTTGCTACAGTCATTGGTACCTTACCTGCAATCCTAAATGCTTAGTATAGGATGCTAGTTTATCATCAGTGGCCCTACATTCTTGTCCGTCTGCCATGCTATACTATCGGGCCATGATCACTTGGGAGGTGATCACAGGTTTATACTTATATACATTATATATGATACTTGTGGTGACTAAAGTCGGGTCGGCTCATAGAGTACCCGCGAGTGATTCACGGATTGGGTCCGAAAGGACATTTGTCCCGACGGCCCTCTGAGTGGATCTTTGTGGCTGAGCGACTGTCACATCCCTAGCTTCTGGTTTTGCACTAAGCTAGCTTCATGTGTGCATCATGTCTAAATTCTGAAAGTTGAAATGAGGAAAGTGAGAGCCTCAGAAATCATTTTAAAAGAAGGGAAAGAACCCTTTAAATTGCATTCATTGTTTCCAAAATGCCTTCATAAATGTTTGATAATTTTTGGCATGGCTTTGAAACCAAACCAAAAATAGTGAACATTTTTTAGGAACATTTTGGGCACTGAATTTAAACCACTATTGTATTTGAATTTGAATTTATATTCCTAGTATATGGAATGTATCCTCAAATGCCTCTGAAATATTTGTGTGCCTTTGTAAAAACCTATCTAAGCCACATAAATATTTACAGAAAGTTTGGCACTGGTTTGAAATTGTTTTGAATTTGGAATCAGTGGCAAATAAATAAATAAACAAAACAAAAAGGAAACAGGGAATCATAAACCTACTTGGCACTTACCGCAGCCCACCTAGAACCCCAACCGGCCCGGCACTATGACAGCCCAACCGGCCCGACTGGCCCAGTGGCCAGTCATCGTTCTCCTCTTGCCAGGAGGACGCAGCGCGCGTGGTCGCCGCGCGCCGGCACACGCCTCGCCAGCTCCTGCTTGCCGACGACGCCCTGGATGCCTCCGTGCACGCCACGCAGCCTCCCCGACCGCCTCTCACTCTCTCCCCGTGCCACCCCCCTCCTCTGCTCTCTCTGCGTAGCACCACCGATCGCCACCATCGCCGCCGCTCGCTGCTGACGCGGCCACAGCCATCTCCTCACCCCTCTGTTGTGTCCACCAGCACCGCCGTTGAGCTCCGCCTCCCCAAGCCGAAGGAATCGAGCCCGGACGCCCTGCATCGCCTCCACGCCATCGTCTTCAACCTCGGGTTGACCGAGATCGCCGGCGACCGTGCGCTCGCTCCGACGCGTCCCCGAGCCCACTGAGCCGCTCTATGTCTTCCCTGTGAGCTAACGCTTCCTCCCCTTCTCTTTCTACCGCCGTTTGCACGCCCTAGCTAGCTCCACCGCCGAGCCCGAGGGCTCATCACCGCCGGCCATGTCACCGTCGCCGTTGCAGCCACTGAAGCTTGCGCCCGAGCGTTGCCCCATGCTCAGAACGCTCCCAGGAGTCGAGCGTACCCACCCGTTCGATCTGCCGTGCCCCCTAGCGCCAAACCGAACATGCCCGAACTCCGGCCGCCGCCTACTCCGGCCATACCAGCCCCCGACGTCCGCCCTTCTAGATGCGCCGCACTCACCGCTACCATTAGATGCAAACGGCGAGGCAAATGGTCACCCGTAGCTAAATCCCGCAGCGTCTCCGTCGTCGGTTTTGGTCGCCGCCGGCCGAACTCCGGCGATGTCGACGTGGCCCATCACTAGTCACTAATGACCCTGCTAATTAACCCCCTGACCCACTTACATATGGACCCCACGCCCTTAATTAACAATAGTTTAGTTTCTAATTAGATTTAACTAATAACAGTGGCCCCACAAGTCAGAGTTGACGTGCTGACGTGGCCGTTGACCGGACCCACCTGTCTGTGTCACTAACTGATACTGAGTCAATGACACATGGGTCCCACTGTCAGGTTTGACTCTGGTTGGGCGTTGTTGACCTACTGAGGTCAGCATGACCTAATGCTGACGCAATAAGTCTTTCTGGATTAAACTTAATTCAGGAAATTGCAGAAAATGCTCTAAACTTCTAAAATTCATAGAAAATTATCTATAGCTCCAAATGAAATGAATTATATATGAAAAATGATTAGAAAAATCCAAAGAATTTGTTTATGGCATTTTCATGCATGTTTGAGCAAGTTAACCTCACTGTTTAGGATGAAACATGATTAGGGAAAATTTGAAAATAGGTTTGGAGTTGGAATTTGATGAAGTTTTGAATTCCACTTCAATTAAGATGACTTTTTGTTGCATTAGCCCAAATCACAGCATATTGCCATGTCATGATCATGCATCATATTGTTGCATTGCATCGATTGTGTTTCCTCTCTATTGCCGGTATTTGTCCCCCTTCAGTAGATGTTGTTCCGGTGATGAGTTCGATGACACTGATGAAGAGATATACTATCTTCGGAAGTGCCAGGCAAGCAAAACCCCCTTGTTCATTCCGATACAATCCCACTCTCTCACTCCTGCTCTCTTTTACTGCATTAGGACAACAATGTTTCAACTGTTACATGCTGCGGTAGCTGAACCCCTTTCCTTGCATGACCTGTCATTGCCACAGTAAATAGATGAAACCCACTAGCATGAGTAGGAGTTGTTTGAGCCCTGGTGTGCCTACTCATTCATGCTTGTTTGTCATGCCTGCTATTGCTTAGAGTTGAGTCAGGTCTGGTTCATCGGGGATGAATTGGAATGTGGTGAACACGTCCTACTGTTGAGAGCTAAGTGTGTGAACACGATTTGGTAAAGGTAGCGGTGAGAGGCCATGTAGGAGTACATGGTGGGTTGTCTCATTGCAGCCGTCCTTAGGAACTGAGTTTTGTGTTTGTGATCCATGAACAGTTACTACCACACATTGGGTTCCGGTAACTCGACCCCTCTCGGCTTATTAATCAACTCGATCTCTGTCCAGGAGTTGCAACTAGTTTCTGGTGTTTGTAGGTAGTGTTAGTAGTCTACCAAGTGGCACCCGGTACAAGTGGGCTTGGGACAGACTAGGCACAGTGGCACGGTGTACCAAGTGGCACCCGGATGGTGGGCTTGGGAACCCTGCACACATCGTTTGGGGCCGTGAGCGACACCCCGGCCGGATCTCCTTGCGGATGGAACCCGAATAGGCGATAAAGCTGGACTAGAGACTTGTTGGTTAGTCAGGTCGTGGCCGACACCCTCGCCCGGCTTCCGCTTGAAGGTTGCCGAGGTACATGACGTGTACAGGGCGATAAGTGGCGAGAGCGTGTGTGAAGAAGTACACCCCTGCAGGGTTATCATTATCTATTCGAATAGCCGGATTCCTCGGATATGGAAACTTGGACCCCTTGCATAGTTCATAGACAAGTGAAAGTGGATACTCTAAAATGCGCAAGATAAGTGTGAGTGCTATGGATGGCATTCTCGTAGGGAGACAAGAGCGGATCCATAGTGGTGTATTGGTATGGTGAATATGTGGACTCGTGTGCGCCACCTCAAAAGAGTTACTTGCAGTCGTAGTTCAGGATAGCCACCGAGTCAAAGCTCCCTTGCTGCAGTCAAACTCCACCACCCCCTTTATTGATACCGATGCATATGTAGTTAGTTCTGATGTAAGTCTTGCTGGGTACATTTGTACTCATGTTTGCTTATTTTATGTTTTGCAGAGAGACTTCAGTATCGCTAGTAGTTCCACGTGGACTTCGACGTTTAGCTTGTTACCTCAGCTACGATCTTGTACCCTTGGGAGGTCTTGTAGATAGTCAGGCTCCTCAGCCTTCTTCATTTTTAGCTGTCTGTACTCAGACAAGTTAAGCTTCCGCATGTGCTTTGACTTGTATGCTCTGAATGTTGGGTCATGAGACCCATGTTTGTAATATCTCGCTCCTCAGAGCCTAATGAATAAATAGTTGAGTCGTAGAGTTATGTTGTGATGCCATGTTGTATTTACACATATCGAGCATATTGTGTGTATGATTGAAATGCTTGGTATGTGTGGGATCCGACAACCTGGTTGTCTATCCTTGGTAGCCTCTCTTATGGGGAAATGTAGTCTTGTGCTTCCATGAGCCATAGTAGTCCGCTACAGCCCGGTTCACCGGAGTCCTGCTAGCCCAGCACTACTGCTCCGGAGCACTTGACTGGCCGGCATGTGATTCACTTCGTTCCTGTGTCTGTCCCTTCGGGGAAATGTCACGCGGTGACATCCGGAGTCCTGCCTAGCCTGCTACAGCCCGGGTTCCTGGAGTCTTGTTAGCCCAGTGCTACAGCCCGGATTCACACGCTGCTGACCGACATGCTCGATGTTGATTCATGTATGCATGTCCCCGTAAGTTAGTGCCACTTTGGGTTCACGACTAGTCATGTCGGCACGTGTTCTCTGTCATATGGATGCTAGCGACACTATCATATACGTGAGCCAAAAGGCGCAAACGGTCCCGGGCCATGGTAAGGCGACACCCGTGGGAATACCGTGTGTGAGGCCCCAAAGTGATATGAGGTGTTACCGGCTAGATCGATGTGACTTGGAATCAGGGTTCTGACAGCGACAGGGCAGGTTGAGACCGCCTAGGAGAGAGGTGGGCCTGGCCCTGGTCGGCGACCGCGGTTATTTCAAATAACACGCTTAACGAGATCTATGTATTTGATCTGAGTCTGGCCACTGGCCTATACGCACTAACCAACTACGCGGGAACAGTTATGGGCACTCGACGTCATGGTATCAGCCGAAGCCTTCTTGACGTCAGCGACTGAGCGGCTCGTGCCGGGTTGGACTGGAATCCCTGCTCTTGTATAAGGGAGGCTAGGTCTACTCGCCGGCCGCGTTCTCAAGGTGCAGGTGTGCAATGGGTGATGGGCCCAGACCCCTGCGCCATAGGATTTAGACTGGCGTGCTGACCTCTCTGTTGTGTCTAGGTAGGGCTGCGACGTGTTGATCTTCTGAGGCCGGGCATGACCCAGAAAAGTGTGTTTGGACAAAGGGGATCGAGCATGTTGGGAAATGTGGTGCACCCCTGCAGGGAAGTTTATCTATTCGAACAGCCGTGTCCCTCGGTAAAAGGACGACCCGGAGTTGTACCTTGACCTTATGACAACTAGAACCGGATACTTAATAAAACACACCCTTCCAAGTGCCAGATACAACCGGTGATCGCTCTCTCACAGGGCGACGAGGGGAGGATCACCGGGTAGGATTATGCTACGCGATGATACTTGGTGAACTTACCATCTACTCTCTTCTACATGCTGCAAGATGGAGGCGGCCAGAAGCGTAGTCTTTGACAGGACTAGCTATCCCCCTCTTATTCCGGCATTTTGCAGTTCAGTCCACATATACTACCGCCTTTCATTGATACCAATGCATATGTAGTGTAGTTCCTTGCTTGGGAGTACTTTGGATGAGTACTCACGGTTGCTTTGCTCCCACTTTTTCCCCTTTTCTATTTTCGATTGTTGTGACCAGACGTTGGAGTCCAGGAGCTAGACGCCACTGTCGTTGACGACTGCTACTACTCGGGAGGTGCCTACTAGTACGTGCAAGCCGCTTACGATGACCAGGAGTAGCTTAGAAGGATCCCACGCAGGAGGCCTGCGCCTCTTTCAATTTGTATCCTAGTTCGTGCTAGCCTTCTTAAGGCAAACTTGTTTAACTTATGTCTGTACTCAGATATTGTTGCTTCCGCTGACCCGTCTATGATCGAGCTCTTGTATTCAAGCCCTCGAGGCCCCTGGCTTGTAATATGATGCTTGTATGACTTATTTTATTTGTAGAGTTGTGTTTTGATATGTTCCCGTGAGTCCCTGATCTTGATCGTACACGTTTGCGTGTATGATTAGTGTACGGTCAAATTGGGGGCATCACAAGTTGGTATCAGAGCTGACTGCCTATAGGAATCCCCCTTCCACACTCCTTGGCCGAAGTTGAGTCTAGTCATTACAAAACTTTTACTAACATGGATGTGTGGCTTACGGGCCCACATCGCCATTTGGGTGGTATTAGTATCTTTTTATTCCTCGTCTATACTTTGGGACTCTGATTTCTCTTCTACTCGGGTTAAAATGTGAAAGTGTGTTATATCGACTAGAGGGGGGGGTGAATAGGCGATTTTTATGAAGGTCTTCAAAACATGGAAGTTTCGAAGACAAACGATAGAAATAAACCTATGACCATGCAGCGGAAGGTAGACTACACTAGGCAAACCATAGTCAAGTATTCAATGAAGTGAAAGCATAATGACTAATAGCAGCTAGGTAGTAAGGATCAGGTAGGAAGATATTATGAAGCCAAACAGAACACGCAGTCACTCGGTGAAGACAAAAGATAGTGCAATCATACAATGACTTCACAAGGACCGACAGTAAGTAAAGGGAAGGGAAGGGTGAAACCAGTGATTCGTTGAAGACAATGATTTGTTGGACCAGTTCCAGTTGCTGTGACAACTGTACGTCTGGTTAGGGCGGCTAGGTATTTAAACCTGAGGACACACAGTCCCGGACACCCAGTCCTGAACACGCAGCTCAGGACACCCAGTCCTCACCGTATTCCCCTTGAGCTAAGGTCACACAGACCTCGCCCAATCACTCTGGTACGTCTTCAAGGTAGACTCCCAAACCTTCACAGACTTCGTTCACCGGCGATCCACAATGTCTCTTGGATTCTCAGAACGCGACGCCTAACCGGCTGGAGGATTCACAGTCCTCAAGTGTAATAAGTCTTCAGATCACACAGACAAGAAGACTTAAGTGATGCCTAACACTCTTTGGCTCTGGGTGGTTAGGGCTTTATCCTCGCAAGGAATTCTCTCTCAAAGGCTTCGAGGTGGGTTGCTCTCAAACGACAAAAGCCGTACTCTAACTCTGAGCAGCCAACCGTTTATGGTTGTAGGGGGTGGGCTATTTATAGCCACTAGGCAACCCGACCTGATTTGTCCGAAATGACCCTGGGTCACTAAGGAACTGACACGTGTTCCAACGGTCAGATTTCAAACACACATGACAACTTTACTTGGGCTACAAGCAAAGCTGACTTGTCCGACTCTGGACAAGATTCGCTCTCATAGTCTTCACTCGAAGACATAGGTTTTGGTTAAGCATCACTTCAGTCCTTCTGACTGGTTCTCTTGGACCCCACTTAACAGTATGGTGGTTCCTATGACTCAACAAATAAGAAACTGAACTACGAAAGATCTAAGTCTTCGAGCTCCATAGGCTTCATGCGATGTCTTCTCTTGTCATAGTCTTCAATGAGAATATCTTCATAAACCACCTTTGACATCAATGTCTTCATGCATTTTTAGGGGTCATCTCTGGTAGGAAAACCGAATCAATGAGGGACTTCTACCTATGTTATCCTGCAATTCTCACAAACACATTAGTCCCTCAACTAGGTTTGTCGTCAATACTCCAAAACCAACTAGGGGTGGCACTAGATGCACTTACAAAATGTTTTGCTAACTCTAACACTAGGTTCTCGTAACTACTTCCTCCCGGAGATCCCTCACTCCAGATGATTGCTTGGTGCACCGAAGGATCCCGAAGATACTCTGCGATGTTCTCTTGAGACTTTGTGCCAACGCGTTTGCAATTCCCTTCCGTCGATAAACCCCCTATGGATAACCACATACACTTCTCCTTCATACAATCATGTCCCGTTGATCTTGTTATTACAAGATACCCCGAAATTCTCTCTATTGCTCTGAGAATCCTTTGAGATACTGCCTTGCAGTTCCTTGCCGCATGAATACCCCCTACGGATAATTTCTCTCACTTACCGAGTATCCGTTCTTCCCCCGTTGTTCATCACAAGATACATTGAAGTACTATTTGATCTTCCGGTAATCCTCTGCCCGCTATTTCTCTACGAATACTTGTCTGCTTGCATTATGGTTGCATTCCATATGACTAGCAATATTCATTAGTATCCTTTGTCATTATCATTTCGAGCCCCTTGATTCAATATTTTGCGGATGCTTGCCATCCTCAATCATATCCTAGAATTCATCCTTCCGGCTCAAACGGCATTTTAAACATGAGCCGGATCTCAATCAATCTAATTGCCCCCGATTATTCCCCTAAGCCTACTTGGGTTACCCATCCTTAATCAGAGCCCTCGCTTCTGATCCCTTGTCTTGGAATTCATAATTCCTTTGCATTTGAGCTTTGAGTTAGTCAGTTGTTTCTATAATCTGATCTCCTTGCATTCTTTTTTCCTCTGGTTGAGTACCGATGCTCACATCAGATCCCTTGTGGACCACCAGATCCTTTGTTGGATTTTATCCGACAGCGTCCTTCATATTCTATAAGCTTGTGAGCCTTTCCTCGGATACATAATGCCTTTGGTAAATTGTATCCTCTTCTTTCTCAAGCATGCTCTACTATCGAGCTTGTGTTATTTATTCCTGAAATTTGTGGTATATGCTCCTAAGATGCCCCGATGGGTTGAACCTATGCCCTTCCCAAACTGTATGAACCAGAAAGTTTTCTCGAGTCATACTCTTCTGTTGTTTTGCCAGATAAAATTTCTACACTACAGCTTCATCAAAAGCGAGAAGTAAAATGAAAGGTTATGCATTGAAGAAGTGGGAGTCGACCTTGAACCTTTGTGTTCATGCCCATGGACACGATGTAGATCCTATCCTGGAAGCTTCTTGTAATAATAACTATTCCCTTGATATAATATCATCTGATATTGGTGAATTGATCCTTTGCAATCGTGGTTCCGACCATGTTCTCCTTTAAATACCATTTCTCATGCAAGTTTAGGCACTTGTCTTCTACAGAGCAATACCCCAGTCGAATCTCTACTTTGATCTGTCGCTGAGTATTACCCCCTGGTATCTCGAGATTATCACGGAACTGCTTAACCTCTTATGAGTTCTTCATCAAGTACTACATTCTCACTGATAACAATTTTTCATGGGCTCTGAGTTATTAAACACTCAAAGACACCGATAATTGAACCGAGTCCGCACTACGGTTCAACAACTCTTAGTAATCTTCTTTAAGTACGAGTTTGTACCCGATCACGCCATTCCTAGCATGTTTGGCTATATCACTGTCGTGATGATTTTAACTGTGCTACCTGGTCCTTATTCTCGGAGCACCACTTTCGGCGATGAGTTAAGCTCACTGCTACGTCTTGAGCTTGCGTTGGTTTTCCTCAAAGAGGAAGGGATGATGCAACAGAGTAGCGTAAGTATTTCCCTTAGTTTTTGAGAACCAAGGTATCAATCCAGTAGGAGGCCATGCTCAATTCCCTCGTACCTGCACAAAACGATAGCTACTCGCAACCAACGCGATTAGGGGTTGTCAATCCCTTCACGGTCACTTACGAGAGTGAGATCTGATAGATATAATATTTTTGGTATTTTTGGTATAAAGATGCAAAGTAAAAAGTAAAAGCAAAGTAAAAAAGCAAAGCAAGATTAAAGTGATGGAGATTGATATGATGAGAATAGACCCGGGGGCCATAGGTTTCACTAGTGGCTTCTCTCAAGAGCATAAGTATTCTACGGTGGGTGAACAAATTACTGTTGAGCAATTGACAGAATTGAGCATAGTTATGAGAATATCTAGGCATGATCATGTATATAGGCATCACGTCCGTGACAAGTAGATCGAAACGATTCTGCATCTACTACTATTACTCCACTCATCGACCGCTATCCAGCATGCATCTAGAGTATTAAGTTAAAAACAGAGTAACGCCTTAAGCAAGATGACATGATGTAGAGAGATAAATTCATGCAATATGAAATAAACCCCATCTTGTTATCCTCGATGGCAACGATACAATACGTGCCTTGCTGCCCCTTCTGTCACTGGGTAAGGACACCACAAGATCGAACCCAAAGCTAAGCACTTCTCCCATGGCAAGAACTACCAATCTAGTTGGCCAAACCAAACGGATAATTCGAAGAGACTTGCAAAGATAACCAATCATACATAAAAGAATTCAGAGACGATTCAAATATTATTCATAGATAGACTTGATCATAAACCCACAATTCATCGGTCTCAACAAACACACCGCAAAAAGAAGATTACATCGAATAGATCTCCACAAGAGAGGGGGAGAACTTTGTATTGATATTCAAAGAGAGAGAAGAAGCCATCTAGCTACTAACTATGGACCCGAAGGTCTGAGGTAAACTACTCACACTTCATCGGAGAGGCTATGATGGTGTAGAAGCCCTCCGTGATGACGTCCCTCTTCCGGCGGAGCTCCGGAACAGGCCCCAAGATGGGATCTCGTGGATACAGAAAGTTGCGGCGGTGGAATTAGGTTTTTGGCTCCTGTTCTGATCGTTTGGGGGTACATGTGTATATATAGGAGGAAGAAGTACGTCGGAGGAGCAACGAGGGGCCCACGAGGCAGGGGGCGCGCCCCCCACCCTCGTGACCGCCTCTTTTGTTCCTTGGAGCAGGGTCCAAGTCTCCTGGATCACATTCGGTGAGAAAATCACGTTCCCGAAGATTTTATTCCGTTTGGACTCCGTTTGATATTCTGTTTATCTGAAACACTGAAATAGGCAAAAAAAACAGCAATTCTGGGCTGGGCCTCCGGTTAATAGGTTAGTCCCAAAAATAATATAAAAGTGGAAAATGAAGCCCAATATAGTCCAAAACAGTAGATAATATAGCATGGAGCAATCAAAAATTATAGATACGTTGGAGACGTATCACTTACGTCGATTTTCCTCGTCTTATCATTTCGCCTTGTATATATAGCAAGCTTGATTTCGAGTTTGTGTCGTACCCATGTTTTCAATAACCTGTTGCTTCATCATTCCTTTGACTTGGTGTCATCATCGGTCGATTACATCTTGAAATCTCTCGACAAATGTGTCATGATCATCATCAACATTATGAGCTCTTCCAAGATATATATCGAATTCTTGATGAGAAATACCATCCTTGTCCCTCGATGATTTGTTTTATCATCGACCACTTTATTGCCCTTTGTTCAACACAAACTTCTTCTTGTTTTGTGTTATACCTTGAGATCCTTGCTACCCACCATTTGTTCTTCTTTACCTTGGAAGTATTACCATCTTTTATGTCAAGAAAGTCGTGAGAATTTCACCACCTCTTAAGAGATCTTGATACAGGTGATACTTCTTTCCATATACGTTCATTCCTTGGTCCCCGTGTTGTTTCTAACCAGAAAATCGACAATTGAACTATGATGTGCGACTTCAAAACTTCTAGCAACCCTTTTGTTTTGAAGTGAATGGCCGATAGTTCCATTCTAAGTCTTTTGGTTATTGAATCACCATTCTAGCTTTGATCGTCCTACTTGGTCCGTATTTTCAGGGCACTTTCATTCAATGTTTAATTGTGTGTGATTTTGTCGAGCATACATCATTATACCATTTGAACTGACAAATGTTATGTGTTCACATAATTCTGGAAATCCATCTTTATGGAAATCTTGACAAATTGTCGCTAAGTCCATCAGCCACTACCTCATCCTCTCCTTGGTTTATTGATGAACTCTTGTTTCGGGACTCGCTTCCATGGTTCATTTCTTGAGAATCTTACAATGTCATCTCGTCAATTTGTGTTGCACCTTTTCTTCTCAGACATCCTGAGTCTGAGGTATCCTGACACCAATCAGATCTGAATCTCGGTCAAATATGATAGTTGGGACATATTTCCAAGAGTTATAACATTGGTACTTATATATCGGTAAGGTGTTGTCATGCCTAGCACACCTGGACGGAGGACCTATTGTTATTAGTTTCCTACTTAGCAAGGTTAACCATTCTTCCATGAGGAAATCGTAAGACTTATTCTATATGTTGTTCCTGATGAATCCTTTGTGCATCCAACTTCCGACCCTTACTTGATAACCAAGTCAATGCTATCTCGAAGCATGTCTATGGTACTCCAGTTTTCAATAAGAACATTTGAAGCACAAAGCTAAATTTTCTTATCAATTATTCAAACACTGTTGTATGGGTAATGGCATGAAATTTCTCTTCCCTTTCCTAAAGGGTTTTCTACGTTATATCCTATCATGGATATCATTCTTTGCTTGTCCTTGTGAAGGAAATACCCCTGAAAAATGTGTTTAAACACATTTTCCTTTCCATTGTTCTTTTAACCTGATGATCACCTTTTCCTTTCCATTGTTTTGTTTAACCTTTATAGTGATTTATATGATCTAAGCAGTAATAATTCGCTGCTTATGTAAACACCCTGGAGTACAACCTTGTTAGTAAGACCGTGTTGCTATTGTTGATGACATTTCGGTAACCACCGATTGACGAGAACTTTGCCTATTGGTCCGCCTTGTTTCAACGAGCAGGAAGATGGTTCTCTTCGTCCCTCGCCCTTGGTACCAATGATGCTGCCAACATAACTGACCGGTTATTCTCTGACATGCCTTGCTATCATGATCGTGCAAGATATCAATGCCCTTCCTTCTTTTAACCCACATGGTGGGCCCATAACCCACAGGTCCCAGGATTGAAACTTGACTCTCCTGTACACCCATGTTTCTAAAGTTATTCCTCACGCTTGGCTTCGTATGAAGGATCACGAGCCACCTGCCTAGTGATCTAATCTGGTATTAGACGCAATACTTATTCTCATTGCTCTGAACCCCTTTCACCTTCTGATTAGGCCATCGAACGATTGCTTGCCCATTGGAAACTTCCCATGGTACCTTCTTACTTTACTTTCGATATTTTCTTAAGTATCTATTCGAGGGTTACTTTCTACCACATTCCCCGAGTAATCTGCCAGATAGTCAACCTTGAAGGTCCGTTCTTCCGAAGTTACCCCTTGTCCTTTCGTAAGTACGATGAAATTTCCTAAGAAAAGATGATGACTTCATCACAATGACCTGAAGCAGAGGAATGAAGACATCAATCTAATGAATCGACCTCTTCGAGAAGAGCAACCAAGACCGAGAACAACCGTTAGAATTTCACAACCACAAATTTCCCCCTTACATCGCCTCTTAAATCTCGGGACGAGATTTATTGTAGTGGAGGAGAATTGTGACGCCCAGATAATTAAGCTACAGTGACCCCCCGCTAATGATGCCACGTCACCTCGGTTACTGTTGATAAACTCTTGATAATTCAAAAAAATGAAACAAATCCAAAATTTAATTAAAGGCAAACAATAAAAGTTTTCAAATATTAAAACCAAATTGTCTCGGTTGTGCCAAATAATGCATAAGTAATTATGGTGGAGAAACTAAACTTTTATAAAGTGTTTAACTACTCTAAAATAAATAAGACAGTAGCAAAAACAACTAATTCAATCCCTTTTACAATTAATAAAATACTAAACTATTTTATTTTGTCACCAAACCTTTTGTGGCATTGGGGTATTTTTAAACACTAATTTAGGTACTACTTATGTATTTTATAAAACTAAAATATATAGAAAATAAATAGGAAACTAATAAACAGGAAATAAATAATAATAAAAATAGAACAAAAGAAAAGAAAACCTCTCGGCTCCCCATGGGCCTCGGCCCATCCCAACCAACCGGCCCGCCCTACTGAACGGCCCACCCTGATCCCCCTGCTTAAACCCCCTCCTCCATCCCGAACCCTAACCTACGCCCACGATCCCCACTTTCCTCCCCCACTCCCCCGATCCCCTCCTAGATCGGGATCATTCCCGACGCCCCGGCTCGTCCCCGCCTCCTCGTCATTCACCGGCGCCGCCGCTGGACCACCCCATCCTCTTCTCCTCTCCGTCGCCCCCTCGTCACCGAGCCGCCACCGCTCGTCGTCGCCGGGAGCCACCACATCGGCCTGCCTCCTCGTCCGCCTCCCCCCCTACGTCACCGGTCGTCCCCATCCTCCTCCCCGAACGGCCTCCACGAGCCTCGCCGCCCCTCTCCCCTTCAACGCCGGTGAGGCCCCAGGCCTCTCCCCTCTCCTCCTCTCCCCACTGCGTCGTCCGCCGCTCGCCTTCGCCGGCACGCCCGCGCCTCACGGTCACCGCGGTCGCCTCGCGCCGCACTGGCCGCGCTCCCGCGCGCCCATGGCCGCACCTACCTGCTCCGCATCGGCCTCGCGCGGCCCCGCTGCTCCCCTGACGCCCCACTACTGTGCTACTGCGCTGCCGCCACCCCCGTTTCCCTGCGTTCCCGCTGTAGCCCACTCGCGCTCGTCGCGCCCTGCCCGCCCCGTGTTTTGGCCCTGCTCCCGGAGCTCAGCTCCCCCGCGCGCGCTCGCTGCTCCGTGCCTCGCCTTGGGCGCGCCCGGCGAACCCCCGCGCGCGCCCGCCCTTGCCCATGCCGCGCCTTCTGTCCCGTGTGCTTGCGCGCCTGCTGCTCTCCGCCACCCCTCGCGGTTGGCCACCGGCCCGTACGGCCACAGCACCGCCCATCGCATGCCTCTACTCGCCGGCCGGCCTCCACTGCGCTCCGACTGTGACCAGCGCCCTCCCCTGGCCGCGTCGTGGGCACGGTCCCGCCGGTGCCCTCCGTCGCCTCCGTGCGGGTGCGCGGGCGCCCGCACCGGATGACGCCCGCACCCGTTTCACCCGGTTGGCCCCAGGCCTATGACAGCCGGGCCCAGCCACAGAACAATTTAAAAAAAATAAAAAATATATTTAATATTTAAAAATAAATAAATAAATAAAGGATTAATTAACTTAATTAATCATGTTAATTAATCTAATTAAGCCTAATTAATTAACCTAATCACTTTAATTAAGTTAACCAATCTTGTTTAGTTAACTAAGTCAATGACCAGTGGGACCCACACGTCAGCGACCCAGTCAACACCCCTGTTGACTGCTGACGCCATGCTGCCGTCAGCAAACACTGTTCTGGATAATGTTGAATTAAATAATTAAATAAATCCTAAAATGATTTAAATCTTTTAAAATTAATATAAAATAAACTGTAGCTCGGATAGAAAAACTTTGTACATGAAAGTTGCTCAGAACGACGAGACGAATCCGGATACGCAGCCCGTTTGTCCGCCACACATCCCTGACATAGCGAACACGCAACTTTCCCCCTCCAATTCATCTGTCCGAAAACGTGAAATACCGGGGATATTTTCCCGGATGTTTCCCCCTTTCGTCGGTACCACCTACTACCGCGATTGGGCACACCTAGCATCACGCTTTGTCATGTCATGCATCACCATGCTTATGTATGCATTATATTTATTGTTTCTTCCCCCTCTTCTCTCGTTAGACACCGAAACCGACGCCTGATATGTCTCCATCGTATCTACTTTTCCAAACACTTTTGCCCTTGTTTTGGACTCTAACTTGTATGATTTGAATGGAACTAACCTGGACTGACGTTGTTTTCAG
This sequence comes from Triticum urartu, assembly GCF_003073215.2. NCBI lineage: Eukaryota > Viridiplantae > Streptophyta > Magnoliopsida > Poales > Poaceae > Triticum > Triticum urartu. The sequence continues at coordinate 366,872,861 of NC_053028.1, read as the reverse complement.
CAGAATTGCCATGGTGTTGTTTTATGTGCAGAAAACAAATATTATCGGAATGACCTGAAACTCCACGGAACATCTTAGAAAAAAAAATTCCTCACCAAAGATGAAGACCAGGGGGCCCACACCCTTCTCACGAGGGTGGGGGGCACCCCCCTAGGGCGCGCCCCTACCTCGTGGGCCCCCTGGATGCCCTCCGACGCCAACTCCAACTCTATATATTTGCTTTCGGAGAGAGAAAAATCAGAGAGAAGAAATCATCACGTTTTACGATACGGAGCCGCCGCCAAGCCCTAAAACCTCTCGGGAGGGCTGATCTGGAGTCCGTTCGGGGCTCCGGAGAGGGGGATTCATCGCCGTCGTCATCATCAACCATCCTCCATCACCAATTTCATGATGCTCACTGCCGTGCGTGAGTAATTCCATCGTAGGCTTGCTGGACGGTGATGGGTTGGATGAGATTTATCATGTAATCGAGTTAGTTTTGTTAGGGTTTGATCCCTAGTATCCATTATGTTCTGAGATTGATGTTGCTATGACTTTGCTATGCTTAATGCTTGTCACTAGGGCCCGAGTGCCATGATTTCAGATCTGAACCTATTATGTTTTCATGAATATATGTGAGTTCTTGATCCTATCTTGCAAGTCTATAGTCACCTACTATGTGTTATCATCCGGCAACCCCGAAGTGACAATAATCGGGACCACTCCCGGTGATGACCATAGTTTGAGGAGTTCATGTATTCACTATGTGCTAATGGTTTGTTCCGGTTCTCTGTTAAAAGGAGGCCTTAATATCCCTTAGTTTCCAATAGGACCCCGCTGCCACGGGAGGGTAGGACAAAAGATGCCATGCAAGTTCTTTTCCATAAGCACGTATGACTATATACGGAATACATGCCTACATTACATTGATGAATTGGAGCTAGTTCTATGTCACCCTATGTTATGACTGTTACATGATGAACCGCATCCGGCATAATTATCCTTCACTGATCTGGTGCCTACGAGTTTTCCATATACTGGTTTACGCTTATTTACTTTCCCGCTGCTACTGTTACAATCACTACAAAATACCAAAAACATTACTTTTGATGTCTTTACTTTTGTTGCCGCTACCACCACTATCATATTACTTTGCTACTAAACACTTTGCTGCAGATACTAAGTTTCTAGGTGTGGTTGAATTGACAACTCAGCTGCTAATACTTGAGAATATTATTTGGCTCCCCTTGTGTCGAATCAATAAATTTGGGTTGAATACTCTACCCTCGAAAGTTGTTGCGATCCCCTATACTTGTGGGTTATCAAGACTAATTTCTGGCGCCGTTGCCGGGGAGCATAGCTCTATTCTTTGAGTCACTTGGGATTTATATCTGCTTATCACTATGAAGAACTTGAGAGATCAAAAAACGAAGATCTATCCCTCAACTACGAGGGGAGGTAAGGAACTGCCATCTAGCTCTGCACTTGATTCACCTTCTGTTATGAGTAAGTTTGCGACACCTACACTTGCTTCTGCTATTCGTTTTGATATGTCGCATGTTATTGATGATGCCACTTCTGCTATGCATGATACTTATGATGAAACTGCTTCTATGCCTGATATTACTGTGCCCCTTGGTGAATTTCTTGATGAACAAATTGCTAGGGCTAGAGAAAAAGAAATTATTGAATCTGAATACGATGATGATAGTGATGATGAAAATATGCCTGTTATTCCTGAGGGTTATCTTTTTGATATGGAATCTTCTGCCGCTATTTTAGCTTGCAAAGATAGATATGAGCTTAAGAGGTTATTAGTTAAATGGAACAAAGAATCACTTAGAGATAAAATGAAACCCGACCCTGCTTTTGCTACTTCACCTATATGTGTTCCTGATAAGGATTATGAATTCTCTGTTGATCCTGATATAGTTACTTTGGTTGAATCTGATCCATTTTATGGCTATGAATCTGAAACTGTTGTGGCACATCTTACTAAGTTAAATGATATAGCCGCCCTGTTCACTAATGATGAGAGATCGCGTTACAATATTTCCGTTCTCATTAAAGGGTGATGCTAAGATATGGTTTAATTTTCTTGATCCTGGTTGTGTGTGCAGTCCCCAGGATATGATTTATTACTTCTCTGCTAAATATTTCCCTGCTCATAAGAAACAAGCTGCTTTGAGGGAAATATACAACTTCGTGCAAATTAAAGAAGAGAGTCTCCCACAAGCTTGGGGAGGCTTCTCAAGTTACTTAATGCTTTGCCTGATCATCCTCTTAAGAAACCTGAAATACTTGATATATTTTATAATGGACTAACCGATGCTTCCAGAGATTACCTGGATAGTTGTGCTGGTTCTCTTTTCAGGGAAAGAACACCAGATGAAGCTGAAATTCTATTGAATAATATGTTGACAAATGAAAATAATTGGGCACCTCCTGAGCCAGCTCCCGAGCTAACTCCTGCTCCAATTACTGAGTCTATTCCTAAACCAACTCCGAAGAAGAGAGGTGTTCTATTCCTCAGTCCCGAAGATATGCAAGAGGCAAAGAAATCTATGAAAGAAAAAGGTATTAAAGATGAAGACGTTAAGAATTTACCTCCTGTTGAAGAAATACATGGTCTTAATATACCGCCTATTGAAGAAACATATGATCTCAATTCTTTATTTATTGAAGAACCTCCTGATCCCGATATCCCGACACAGGTAGTAAAGGTAAATTCTCTTTATAGATATGATAAAGCTGAACTCCCTCCTACTAAAATTGCTAGTCAGTGCTTGGATGAGTTTGATAACTTTATATTTAAGCAAGACAACTTCAATGCTTATTTTGGTAGACAATTAAAAGAAAATGCTTATATGATTAGACGCTTGGGTGATTATATGGCTAATATTAAATGTGAACTTAAACTTGTTAGCAAACATGCTTCTATGGTTACCACTCAAGTAGAACAAGTACTTAAGGCTCAAAAAGAAGTGCTTGATGAAATGAATAGTAAGAAAAATGATTATGCTGTTAGAGTGGCTACTAGAACTGGTAGAATGACTCAGGAACCTTTGTATCCTGAAGGCCACCCTAAGAGAATCGAGCAAGATTCTCAAAGAAATAATATTGATGTTCCTAGTTCTTCTAAAAAGAAGAAGAAGAAAAATGATAGAACTGTGCAAACTTCTAGTGAACCTATTGCTGAACCACCTGATAATCCAAATGATATTTCTATGTCTGATGCTGAAACACAATCTGGTAATGAACATGAACCTAATGAAAATATTGATAATGATGTTCATGATGATGCTCAACCTAGTAATGATAATGATGTAGAAATTGAACCTGCTGTTGATTTTGATAACCCACAATCAAAGAATCAACGTTATGATAAAAGAGACTTTGTTGCTAGCAAACATGGTAAAGAAAGGGAACCTTGGGTTCATAAACCCATGCCTTTTCCTCCGAAACCATCCAAGAAAAAGGATGATGAGGATTTTGAGCGCTTTGCTGAAATGATTAGGCCTATCTTTTTGCGTATGCGATTAACTGATGTGCTCAAAACAAATCCTTATGCTAAATATATGAAGGATATCATTACTAATAAAAGAAAGATACCGGAAGCTGAGATTTCCACCATGCTTGCTAATTATACTTTTAAGGGTGGAATACCAAAGAAACTTGGAGACCCCGGAGTACCTACTATACCTTGCTCCATTAAAAGAAATTATATTAAAACTGCTTTATGTGATCTTGGAGCCGCTGTTAGTGTTATGCCTCTCTCTTTATATCATAGACTTGACTTGAATAAGCTGACACCTACCGAAATATCTTTGCAAATGGCTGATAAATCAACTGCTATACCTATCGGTATTTGTGAGGATGTGCCTATTGTGGTTGCAAACGTTACTATTTTAACGGACTTTGTTATTCTTGATATTCCCGTGGATGATAGTATGTCTATTATTCTTGGAAGACCTTTTCTTAATACTGCAGGGGCTGTTATTGATTGCAACAAAGGCAATGTCACTTTTCATGTTAATGGTAATGAGCATACGGTACACTTTCCGAGGAAACAACCTCAAGTTCATAGTATCAACTCCATTGGAAAAATTTCATCGATTATAATTGGAGGTTTTGAATTTCCTCTTCCTACTGTCAAGAAGAAATATGATATACTTATTATTGGGGATGTGCATATCCCCGTTGAGGTAACATAGTGTTATTCGAAATTTCTCCGGTTCCATGTTATTCGGAATGAGTTCGTTAACAAGACTTGATCAACCTTGTTAGTGGATTCTTTTTTATGAGCATGAGATGGATGAAACTAGAAGCACAACCTTTTGTACCCCACTTTTACTTTCTGTTATTTATATTAAATAAAGTAAAAAAATAGTATTTTTCTGTCTGTTTCCTGACTTATCCGTGTAATATAAAAATATCCCGAAAATAAAAGTCCTCAGAATGACATGCCAATTTAATATGATTTTTTCAGGAATATTTGAGGATTTACTGTGCAAAAATTACCGCGGGAGGAGCTGCCACCTGGCCACGAGGGTGGTGGGCGCCCCCTGCCTCGTGGGCCCACGGTGGCCCTCCTCCACTTATCCCAGCACCCATCTTCTTCCTCTGTCTCACACAAACCCGAAAAACCAGCTCAAGCACGAGTTCCAGCCACTTTTGCTGTGATTTTCGATCTCCTTGTTCAAAGCACCTCTCGCAAAACTGATTGGGGAGATTGTTCCTTGGTATGTGACTCCTCCATTGGTCCAATTAGTTTTTGTTCTAGTGCTTTATTCTTTTCAAATTTGTGTTGTATAGGTGACCATGTTCTTGAGCTTGCATGTCAAATTTACATGGTTCCAAGTAGTTTTAATGCTTGATATAGGCTCTAGGCACTTGTAGGAGTAGTTGCTATCAGTTTTATTGAAGTTGGTTCACTTTTGTTTCAAGTTACTAAAAATTTCAGATTATTTTAGAAAAAATAATGAGATTTTTGAGGGGCTCATCGAGCCAAAGCTCGAAGGAAAAGGCACCGAAGCCTAAGTATAATTTGCCGCGCACCGCGGAGATTCGGGCGTGTGAATGGCCTTCTGATGATTTCTTGAGAGCAGCCGGTATCTATGAAGATTTTCATGAAGTGGCTCACAATGCAGGCCTCACCGCTTTCCTCCACGACCAATGCGATCAGTACCTCTTACTCACAAATACCTTTGTGCAAAACTTTCATTTTCATTCTAGGAACTCACCACCTATGGTGGAGTTTCATTTATATGATGAGCATAAGGAGATGTCACTTTATGATTTCTGTCGGATTTGTTTAGTCCCTTTTGAGGGCAAGACAGAAGAACCACATCATGATGATGTGGCTAGGTTTATTGATACTATCACTGTAGGAGAAACTAGGAAGGTTTCCGATGCACGAATCGCTAGCATATATTTTTCCTGTTTTACGTTACTTTGCATTATTTGCTAGTCGTTGTTTAATTGGACGCGGAAACTGTGGAAACCTTAGTATCCCTGATATAATTATTCTGCACCACGGTTTATACAGTGATAACACTTTTAGTATGGGCGGTATTATTGCTAGACGGTTAAGTATGAACCGTACTAAGGGTCCCATCTTTGGAGGCATCTATGCTACAAACCTAGCTGCACATTTTAACATACCTATTAGGCATGCTGAGAAGGAAGAAAAGGTGCTGCCCCGTGTTTATCTAGATCATAAAAGTACGGTGGCACACGATTTTATTGTTAAGAATAGGGCAGGAGAGCTTAAATATCAATTGTTCTTTAACAAACATCATCCTGAGACTATTATCCTGCCTGCTCCTTCTTTGTTTGATTTGACTGTAGGCACGTACCTTGTTCCATTGACGGCTATTCATGCCTACCGGAACCCTGCACCAGCCGAGGAGCCAGAACCGGAACCACAATTTGATCCTTCACGGCAGTCTAACTATCAGTGGGATCCGGAGATGATTGCCAGCCAGTGGCAATCGGAGCCTTCTTCTTCCTCATCACAGTACGACCTCAACAACTATTATTATGGATATCCGCCAGGCCAGCCGTGGCCATAGACCAACTTAGGCCAAAAGCCTAAGCTTGGGGGAGTACGTATTTCTCACCGACATTACATTTATATTCACACACACTCATTACTAGATGTCGGTGCTCATACTTTTTCACTGTATCATCCATGCTAGTTTATTTTCCTTTTTATGCTTTCTTCTTGTGTGTTTAATAAACCTTAAGAAAAACCAAAAAAAATTAGTAGTAGTTTATTTTTCTGCTGTAGTAGTAATAATTAAAAAGAAAACCCAAAAATATTTCCCGTTCTTCTTTTGCTTGTTGGGAGCTTTCCCGTGTAAATAGTTTTATTTCTTTTCTTTTCTTTGGGGGTCAGTAGGAGAAGACCATAATTAAATTGTTGAAGTGGCTCTTATATGCATTATTGTTGATTTAACCCAGAGCCTATATTGCCTTGTCTTCTCCTGTTTATTGAATGCTCGTAGATTCCAGCTTAGTACAATGCACGTACACTCTTATTATTATTCACACCGTTCGGTCGTGCAAGTGAAAGGCGATTATGATGATATGTGATGGACTGACTGAGATGAGAAAAGCTGGTATGAACTCGACCTCTTTTGTTTTTGTAAATATGACGAGTCCCTCGTTCTTGATTCATCTTATTATGAATAAACATGTTTGCAATGACAATTAGAGATCATAGTTTCTTGTGCCATGCTTGATTAGCTATGAGTTATAATGATTTGCCTCGTGTGCCAACATGCTATTGAGATGGTTATGATGTGGTATGATGGGGTGGTATCCTCCTTTGAATGATTTAAGTGACTTGACTTGGCACATGTTCACGCATGTAGTTGAAACAAAATCAACATAGCCTTCACGATATTTATGTTCATGGTGGATTATATCCTACTCATGATTGCATCCAATGTTTATTAATTTTAATGCATGTACATGGCTGTTGTCGCTCTCTAGTTGGTCGCTGCCTAGTCTTTTGCTAGCCTTCACTTGTACTAAGCGGGAATACTGCTTGTGCATCCAATCCCTTAAACCCCAAAGTTATTCCAGATGAGTCCACTATACCTTCCTATATGCGGTATCTACCTGCCATTCCAAGTAAATTTGCATGTGCCAAACTCTAAACCTTCAAATAATCATTATGTTTTGTATGCTCGAATAGCTCATGTATCAACCAAGGCTGTCCTTATCTTCCGTGTTAGGCGGGTTATTCTCAAGAGGAGTGGACTCCGCTCCTCACTCACGAGAAAATGGCTGGTCACTGGGATGCCCAGTCCCATGCTTTATGCAAACTAAATCAAAATTAATTGCAAACAAAACTCCCCTTGGGACCTGATGTATGTTGGAGGCACTCGTACTTTACCATTCTGTTTGGGAACCGCCTATAATGTGTTTAGCATGGAAGATATCGTCATCTCTTAGTTGTTACGTTGACAATGAAAGTATAATGCTCAAAATACAATTTATCTCTATTCCAAAACGGAGCTCTGGCACCTCTATAAATCCCTGCTTCCTTCTCCGAAGGGCATATCCATTTACTTTTATGTTGAGCCATCACCCTCTTATTAAAAAGCACTAGCTGGAGAGCACATCTGTCATTTGCATTCATCACTATTAATCTATGTTGGGTATGACTATGATTGGATCTCTTTTACCATGAATTACAATGTCTAGTCATTCCTTATCTTTAAAGGTGCTCTGCATTTATGTTTTGCGGTCTCAGAAAGGGCTAGCGAGATACCATCTTGTTATATCATATTATGATTGTTTTGAGAAAGTGTTGTCATCCGAGATTTATTATTATGACTTGCTAGTTGATTATGCTATTGATATGAGTAATTATGAGACCTGAGAATTATTGCAAATGTGGTTAGTTATGATCTATGCTGAAAACTTGAATGCTGGCTTGACATAGATACAATAACAATAGCAAACAGAGTTTGTAAAAGTTTTTCTTTCTTTCTTTCTTTCAGTTTGTCAACTGAATTGCTTGAGGACAAGCAAGGGTTTAAGCTTGGCACGTCTCCGTCGTATCTAATTTTCCAAACACTTTTGCCCTTGTTTTGGACTCTAACTTGTATGATTTGAATGGAACTAACCCGGACTGACGTTGTTTTCAGCAGAATTACCATGGTGTTGTTTTATGTGCAGAAAACAAATATTCTCGGAATGACCTGAAACTCCACAGAACATCTTAGAAAAAATAATAAAAAATCCTCGCCAAAGATGAAGACCAGGGGGCCCACACCCTTCTCACGAGGGTGGGGGGCGCCCCCCCCTAGGGTGCGCCCCCTACCTCGTGGGCCCCCTGGATGCCCTCCGACGCCAACTCCAACTCTATATATTTGCTTTTGGAGAGAAAAAAATCAGAGAGATGAAATCATCGCGTTTTACGATACGGAGCCGCCGCCAAGCCCTAAAACCTCTCGGGAGGGCTGATCTGGAGTCCGTTCGGGGCTCCGGAGAGGGGGATTCGTCGCCGTCGTCATCATCAACCATTCTCCATCACCAATTTCATGATGCTCACCGCCGTGCGTGAGTAATTCCATCGTAGGCTTGCTGGACAGTGATGGGTTGGATGAGATTTATCATGTAATCGAGTTAGTTTTGTTAGGGTTTGATCCCTAGTATCCATTATGTTCTGAGATTGATGTTGCTATGACTTTGCTATGCTTAATGCTTGTCACTAGGGCCCGAGTGCCATGATTTCAGATCTGAACCTATTATGTTTTCATGAATATATGTGAGTTCTTGATCCTATCTTGCAAGTCTATAGTCACCTACTATGTGTTATGATCCGGCAACCCCGAAGTGACAATAATCGGGACCACTCCCGGTGATGACCATAGTTTGAGGAATTCATGTATTCACTATGTGCTAATGCTTTGTTCCGGTTCTCTATTAAAAGGAGGCCTTAATATCCCTTAGTTTTCAATAGGACCCCGCTGCCACGGGAGGGTAGGACAAAAGATGTCATGCAAGTTCTTTTCCATAAGCACGTATGACTATATACGGAATACATGCCTACATTACATTGATGAATTGGAGCTAGTTCTGTGTCACCCTATGTTATGACTGTTACATGATGAACCGCATCCGGCATAATTATCCATCACTGATCCGGTGCCTACGAGTTTTCCATATACTGGTTTACGCTTATTTACTTTCCCGGTGCTACTGTTACAATCACTACAAAATACCAAAAACATTACTTTTGCTGTCTTTACTTTTGTTGCCGCTACCACCACTATCATATTACTTTGCTACTAAACACTTTGCTGCAGATACTAAGTTTCCAGGTGTGGTTGAATTGACAACTCAACTGCTAATACTTGAGAATATTCTTTGGCTCCCCTTGTGTCGAATCAATAAATTTGGGTTGAATACTCTACCCTCGAAAGCTGTTGCGATCCCCTATACTTGTGGGTTATCAACACCGCTGCTACCCAGCACGACTACGGTGTTGACGACCCCTACTTGCCAGAGCAACCAGGCAAGCCCCCGCCCCCTTGATCACCAGATATCGCCTACTCTTCTCTCTACTGCTTGCATTAGAGTAGTGTAGCATGTTACTGCTTTCCGTTAATCCTAACCTGATGCATAGCCTGTCATTGTTGCTACAGTCATTGGTACCTTACCTGCAATCCTAAATGCTTAGTACAGGATGCTAATTTATCATCAGTGGCCCTACATTCTTGTCCGTCTGCCATGCTATACTATCGGGCCGTGATCACTTGGGAGGTGATCACGGGTTTATACTTATATAGATTATATATGATACTTGTGGTGACTAAAGTCGAGTCGGCTCGTAGAGTACCCGCGAGTGATTCACGTATTGGGTCTGAAAGCACGTTTGTCCCAACAGCCCTCTGAGTGGATCTTTATGGTGGAGCGACAGGGCAGGTTGAGACCGCCTAGGAGAGAGGTGGGCCTGGCCCTAGTCGGCGACCGCGGTTATTTCAAATAACACGCTTAACGAGATCTGGGTATTTGATCTGAGTCTGGCCATTGGCCTATACGCACTAACCAACTATGCGGGAACAGTTATGGGCACTCGACGTCGTGGTATCAGCCGAAGCCTTCTTGACGTCAGCGGCTGAGCGGCGCGCGCCGGGTTGGACTGGAACGCCTGCTCTTGTATAAGGGAGGCTAGGTCTGCTCGCCGGCCGCGTTCGCAACGTGCAGGTGTGCAATGGGCGATGGGCGCAGACCCTTGCGCCATAGGATTTAGACCGGCGTGCTGACCTCTCTGTTGTGCCTAGGTAGGGCTATGACGTGTTGATCTTCTGAGGCCGAGCATGACCCAGAAAAGTGTGTCCGGACAAAGGGGATCGAGCGTGTTGGGAAATGTGGTGCACCCCTGCAGGGAAGTTTATCTATTCGAATAGTCGTGTCCCTCGGTAAAAGGACGACCCAGAGTTGTACCTTGACCTTATGACAACTAGAACCGGATACTTAATAAAGCACACCCTTCCAAGTGCCAGATACAACCGCTGATCGCTCTCTCACAGGGCGACGAGGGGAGGACCGGGTAGGATTATGCTATGCGATGATACTTGGTGAACTTACCATCTACTCTCTTCTACATGATGCAAGATGGAGGCGGCTAGAAGCGTAATCTTCGACAGGACTAGCTATCCCCCTCTTATTCCGACATTCTGCAGTTCAGTCCACATATACTACCCCCTTTCATTGATACCAATGCATATGTAGTGTAGTTCCTTGCTTGCGAGTACTTTGGATGAGTACTCACGGTTGCTTTGCTCCCCCCTTTTCCCCTTTTCTATTTTCGATTGTTGCGACCATACGCTGGAGTCCAGGAGCCAGACGCCACTGTCGTTGATGACTGCTACTACTCGGGAGGTGCCTACTACTATGTGCAAGCTGCTGACGACGACCATGAGTAGCTTAGAAGGATCCCGGGCAGGAAGCCTGCGCCTCTTTTGATTTGTATCCTAGTTCATGCTAGCCTTCTAAGGCAAACTTGTTTAACTTATGTCTGTACTCAGGTATTGTTGCTTCCGCTGACTCGTCTATGATCGAGCTCTTGTATTCGAGCCCTCGAGGCCCCTGGCTTGTAATATGATGCTTGTATGACTTATTTTATTTGTAGAGTTGTGTTGTGATATCTTCCCGTGAGTCCCTGATCTTGATCGTACATGTTTGCGTGTATGATTAGTGTACGGTTAAATTGGGGGCGTCACAGTTGGACAGCGTAATGCAACTTCCTTTACAACGTAGGTTGCTAGGTCTGCTCATCGGCCACCCTCGCAATGTGTAGGTGTGCAATGGGCGATGGGCCTAGACCCCTACGCGCTTAGGATTTAGACCGACGTGCTGACCTCTCTGTTGAGCCAAGGTATGGCTGCGACGTGTTGATCTTTCGAGGCCGGGCATGACCCAGGAAAGTGTGTCCGGCCAGAAGGATCGAGCATGTTGGGTAATGTGGTGCACGCCTGCAGGGAAGTTTATTTATTCAAATAGTCATGTCCCTCGATGAAAGGACGACCCGGAGTTGTATTCTGACCTTATGACAACTAGAACCAGATACTTAATAAAACACACCTCTTACAAGTTCCAGATACAACCCAGTGATCGCTTCCCCACATGGCGACGGGGGGAGGATCGTCGGGTAGGATTATGCTATGCGTTGCTACTTGATGCTGCACTTGCTACTCTCTCCTACATGCTTCAAGATGGAGGCGGCCAAAAGCGTAGTCTTTGATAGGACTAGCTATCCCCCTCTTATTCTGGCATTCTGCAGTTCAGCCACAGATACTACCCATTACATTGATACCAATGCATATGTAGTGTAGATCCTTGCTTGCGAGTACTTTGGATGAGTAGTCACGGTTGCTTTGCCCCTTCTTTTCCCCCTTTTCCATTTTTCCCAGATGTCGCAACCAGATGATGGAGTCCAAGAGCCAGAGGATCCCGAGGATGATTCTACGTGGAGTTCGGCTTCAAGGAGTAGTTAGGAGGTCCCAGGCAGGAGGCCTCGCCTTTTCGATCGTTGCTACTTTTGTGCTAGCATTCTTAAGGCAAGCTTTTTTAACTTATGGCTGTACTCAGACATTATTGCTTTCGCTGACTCTTGTGTCTTCGAGCATTTGTATTCAAGCCTTCGAGGCCATTGGCTTGTAATATAAAGTTTGTATTATTTTATTTGTGTCTAGAATTGTGTTGTGATATCTTTCCGTGAGTCCTTGATCTTGATCATACACATTTACGTGTATGATTAGTGTACGATTAAATCGAGGCCGTCACAATGCCATTAGTTGTGTCCCACTACTCAGTTTTGCCATTAGAAATTACTATTACTAAAAACTGCCATCGTTTTGAGATGCTTGCTCAAAAATGCCATTAGATATCTCAAAAATGGCTCCATTAGATGTTTGCTCAGAAATGCCATTAGACATTGTCATTTTCAGGTCAAACTCATTGACTCTCTGTATCTCACAATGATAAGTGTGGACCCACTTGTTAGGAGTAAGCAAGCGAATAATTTTAGAGAAAATAAGAATGTTAATGGGATCAGATGGGACCTATACTTTTTGTACTGAGATAGAGGGAGAGCTGACATGTTGTTCTATAGGTATTTTGGTCATTATGACATGGCAAATGGGATTTGAGCTGACAATAACGATGTTCAGTGGCATTTTTTAGTATGCGCCTAACGAAACTATGATATTTTTAGCAGTTGAAATTTCTAATGGCAAAACCGAGTAGTGACACACAACCAGTGGCATAAATGATAAAAACTCTTTGAAAAAAGGGATCATAAAAATTGAAGAGAAGTTCATAAATTTGGGGAAAACAGTTCACAAAAACTTGGATAAAGTTCATTGATTTTGAAAAAAAATCAAATATTGAAAAAAGTTCAAGGATTTTCAGAAAATGTGCCCATATTTGAAAAAAAAATCATCAAAATGAAAAAAAAGTTCATGTATTTTGAAAGGTTTCATCGAACCAGGAAGAAGAAAAATAAAAAACAAAAAACAAAACAGGAAAAAAGGAAAAAGGAGAAAGAAGAACAAAGAAGGAATAAATAGATACCAGATCTATATTCAAAAAGACTAGATACCAAAGCCGCTATGTGGCGCGGTGGTTACACCTCGTACATCGAAGAGATAGTTCGTTGGGTCGATTCCCAGGCGGCGCCTTTTATTTTTGCGAATCTAAGACAGAAGAAAGCGCTATATGGGCCGGCCCAACGCAAGGGCGCTTCAGGTGCCCGTCAAAACGACCGCAGACCGCGAGGGGACCTCCTTAGGCGAATCCTATTTGACGCGCACGTGCGTCCAGGAGAGGCGGCTTTGCTGAAGCGTGGGAGCTGCTGTGCGAGACGGGCCGGCCCACTTAGCCAGTTAGGGAAGTGCCAGGCACACCGGTTTTGGGAACCTTCTAGAAGGTTCCCTAAACCGGTTTTTTTTTTCTTTTTGCCGTTTTTGTGACTTTTGTTGTTTCTTTTATTCTTTTCTATTTCTGTTTCTTTTTCTTTTTTTCTTCTTTTTTTATTTTATATTTTTTCGTTTTCAAAGGTGTTTGAAATTCCGTATTTCCTTCATCATTTCAGAAAAAAACATGGTTTTTAAATTTTTTTCACAATTCAAAATTTGTTCAGCATACATTGCAGAAATGTTGAACGTTTTTTTATTTTGTTTGGCATATACAAAAATGTTCAGTGTGTATTTAAAAATGTTCAGCGTATAATAAAAAAATATTTAGTATGTATTTAAAATTGTTCAGCCTATAATAAAAAAATGTTCAATATGTATTTAAAATTGTTCAGCGTATAATAAAAAAATGTTCAATGTATATTTCAAAAAAAATTCATCGTTTTGGAATTTTGAAATTTTTGTTCAACGATTTACTATTTAATAATTGTTCATGTTTGAAAAGTTTGTTTGAATTTCAAAAGTTGTTCATGGTTTTAAATAGGGTTTCGTGTATGTCAAATTTTGTTCACAATTTTCTTTTTTTTGGTTCTCGATTTTCATGAATTGTTCGAATTATTTGAAAAGTTGTCTTGTACTTTAAGCTCTTGCGCTGCTTAAAAACCAGTAGAACATATCAACTCAATTGGTTAGGTCAAGACTTCACGAGAGTTGACGTCGTAGGTTCGATCGCTCGTGCAGTGTTAATTTTTGACGATCTTTTTAACGCGCTCGAACTCCTGACTTCTAAATGGGTCGGCCCATCTGTACCCACCTTCAGCGAAAGCTCCACTTCTTGACGCTAACGAGCGTCACACAGGTGCTCGCCTCCTATAGACGCATTTTGCGTCAAACAGGAGTTGGATGCACACAGGCGAGACACCACTGGGCCGGCCCATGGAATTGTGTTTCCTGTGGATCGAGCGACCTAAAAAACATGGAAAAAACCATGCTATGATAGGATTTCGATCCCTATATGTCACTCACATCAGACTACAAACTATGACGAGCTAGCCACCCTACCACATAGCTACTGTTGAAATATTAAGGCGCCCAACTCTATAACAACACACATCCGGATTGAGATTTTTCAAAAAAACATTTTTGAAACATTTCTTCAGAATTTCAAACAATTTGAAATGCCGCAAATATTTTTGATACTCCAAGTTTTTTCTGAAAAAATGTGAACATGTTTTGTATTCCGAATTTAGAAAAGACAAGAACATTTTTTGCAAAACCTGAAAGTTCTCTAAAACTTGAACATTTTCTAACATTGTGATTTTTTTGAAAACAAGAAACATGTTCTTAAATTCCAGAATATTTTTGAAAAACGAACATTTTCCTGAAATTGTGAAAAATTTACAAAAAAGGAAATATTTTATGAAAAGCAAACAATTTTTAAAAATTTAAACAAAATTTAAAAACAGAAACATTTTCAGAAAAGGAAACATTTTTTGAAAAAAAGGAACATTTTTTTGAAACTCTGGGAAAAAAGGAAGCATGAAAATTTATTTCAAAACAGCAATATTTTTGGAAATTCCTAATTATTTGGAAACATGAGCATTTTATAAAACTCTAGAAAAAAACTTTGAAAACACAACCATTTTTCAAAAACAGGAACATGTTTTTGAAATTCCAAAAGTAATTTTGGAAAGCAAACACTTTTTGAAAACCGAACATTATTTTGAAACTTTGGAACAAAATTTTAAACCATGAACATTTTTTTTAAAAAATGCACATATTATTGAAATAGAACATTTATTAAACTCCCGAGCACAATTTAAGACATGAACAATTTTTGAAATTCATAAACAATTTTTAGAAATGAGAACATTTTTTTATTCTTCTGAACAAAACTTTGAAATTGTGAACATATTTCGAAAATGAGAACATTTTTTAAATTCCTAAACTTCTTGAAACGCTAACATTTTTTTAAATTTTCAAAAAACATTTGTGAATGAGAACATTTTTTGAAGATCTTGAACATTTTCCGTAACTCAAACGTTGATCCAAAATTCTGACCAAATTTTGAAAATGACAATATTTTTAGAAATATTCGGGATTTTGAAAAATGACCTAATTTTGAAAAAATGGAACCAAGTTCCGAAACATGCACAACTTTTTGAAAATCTGAACAGCTTTTGAAAATTTTAACTTTTTTTGCAAATAACTAGAAAATTTGAAATTCTGAACATTTTTAAAATGTTCATCATTTTTCAAACAATGAAAAAAATTGAAAACAAGAACAAAGTTTGAAGGCCGGAACGAAATTTAAAAATTTAAGTAAGCTTAAAAAAGGAAAAGAAATCAGATGGAAAGAAAAAGAAAAAAAGAGAAGAGAAAATAGGAAAAAAGAAATATTGGAAGAAAAAGAAAAGAAAAGAAAAAAAGGTTTAGGAACCTCCTAGAAGGTTCCCAAAACCGGAAAAAACCGACTAGGAACCACCTAGAATATTCCTAAAACCGGAGTTGCTCAAACGTTTAACGGGCTGGCCCATAGGAACACCTCGTCGATCTCCCCCTGTGCCTAGCCTCGACAACTTGCCGCAACGAGCGGCAAATAGGAATTTCCGACCGGGAGCGAGCGTACACGCACAAGGAAGCTTGAGGTGAGACATAAATACGTTTTGGCCCGTCAAAGTGGTGGGCGCTAAACATCCCGTTCGGCCGTCCGCTTCCCACAAATAATTCCGTCGAGGCTCCATTTCTCTCCTCCGCTCCCTTAAATCCTCCGCCGGCAGCCGCCGCCGCCCCTTCTGCCGCCATGCGCCGCATAGTCCGAGCTCTCTGGCCGCTCCAAAAGCTAACCTCTCATACCACCTAGTTTCCTCTCCTCGTCCACCGCCTCCTCTCCGCCTCTTCCTCCTCATCCTCCTCCTCCGCCGCTGCCGCCTCCTCAGACTCCGACTCCGCCGCCCACGACGCTGATTTTAACAGTGCTGACTTCTCCCTCCCACCCACGGACCCATCCCCAGCCTCCGCCGCATCCGTCCGCAACCCCCTCTCCGCGCTTTCTAAGGTCCGATTCGACCCCTCCCTCCGCTCACGCGCCGACGAAGCGCTCTTCGGGGAGAAGAATGCAGGGGTGGGAGTGGCGTACGTGGTGGAGGAAGAGCGGTCGCGGGAGGTGGCGCCCGCGCTGCTTGAGGCCGCCCTGGAGCCGCCCGACAAGGACGAGGAGGGGGGCCCCGAGGAGGTCAGGAAGGAGGACCAGATGTCGCTCTCCGTCGGGATCGTCGGTGCGCCCAACGCCGGCAAGTCGTCGCTCACCAACACTGTTGTACGTTTTCTTTCTGCCCCTTTTTTTATGTATTTCGTTCATGAATATTGTCAATATTAGATCTTATGACATGGGGATTTTGAGGGCTCGGGGCGAAACTAAACCTCTTGAGGCCCCCCTAATATAAACGTCATAATCATAATAATGATAGTCGATAACTCGATATACATGTACATGTGAAAATATTAGCAATAATTATTGTGATTTGTGTCAACTGCATATATGATGATCTTTGGAGGAAATAGACAAAGAAGTGTTGTATATCTATGACAAGACATCTTTAGCAATACAAAGCCATATTTATTTCATCTGAATAAGAAACCATGTTTTGTGTCAGGTCGTAAATAATGTATTTGAGGTACCAAAAGGCCGTAAATAGTTCTAAAAGGAATATGTATCTAAAATGTAGTGTACTTCTTGAACTAAATAATGTTAATATCGTTATTCTAAATAGCAGTGTCGAGAAATTAAGATAGATGAGACAATTCATATGACTGGTATGCAAAATATTACTCCATATCCATATCTTTACAAATCTAATCAAACAGTGCTAAAGTTATGCTTATCTAGTTGCGTGAATGGAAAAAAAATCAAGACTTAACTACCACGTCTGTGCGGTCATTGAACAGTTCATTTTAAAACTACTCGATCGGCATCTAAAACATCTCTGTTGCTAATCTCTTTGAGATCGGCGCTACAAACATCATTATTAAGATGCAAAAATATAACAGTTAATAATACATACCGTGGAAGACATCGATCGGCCGGAAAAGCCCATATCTACAGACGATGTTCTGGTGCGCTGTCGGGGCCAGGCGCCAAGTCTTACTGCTTGCAATCAGGGCCTCCTCCTCAAGCAAGCATCCCTAGGTCATCTATCGTGATCTAGACCGAGGTGAAGAGGCGGCGGGCGCTATGTTTGACATGCGTGATGCTGGCTCCTGATTGGTTTTTTTTCTAATCTGGATCCTGATTGATAGGTTATTCTCGTCGGATTTTTTAGGGTAGTAGCTATTATCACTTCGACTAGGCCCAATGACCTATTTTTTAAGTGCAGCCGTAGAGGCCCAACTAGCTTGAGCCTACTCGCGATCGAGGGGAACAAGGAAGACGATAGACGATTAAGCGAACAGTGATTGACAGCAGCTACCTGCTGCGTAAAACCTGGGAGCCCCCCCCCCCCCCCAACCCCCCGGGCTGGCCCTGCATGGGTGCATGGGGTAGTACATGGTAGGAACATGTCCAATCGCTTGGTACTAAGGGGAGAGATAATTTCGAAACTCATGCATAGAAGCAAACTGATAGCTTGTATAAGACCAATAAAAGCTATGTACATGTCATTCTATGGTTTGAGATGCCATATTACTACATACTAGAGTAACATGAGCCATTCAAGACAAATAAAGTGTATTATGTTTTATCGTGTCATCTATCAGTTGTTGTGGAAGTCCTAGGATGACATCTGATCTGTTCAGGAATGGAACAATTGTTAATGTTGGATTGTTCACTTAATGCTTGCAGTGCTGCTAATATGATGCCTTATGGTTTAATAAGTGGTATTCAGTTTCATTATTAGTGAGAGTGAAATTACCATATAACCATAGTGATGCCTTAAGTTTCCTTGTTCATATCTGCTAACAGGTTGGCTCAAAAGTGGCTGCAGTCTCCCGCAAGACAAATACAACAACTCATGAAATTTTGGGCGTGCTGACAGAAGGGAAAACTCAGATAGTATCTTTCTATCAAATATCTGCTTTTGCTAGTAGGCTGTTGATCTACACTTTTCAATATTTAACTTTAGCATGGCTTCTTCAGGATCTTCTCTTTGGCAAATAATTGCAATTTGAAAATGATGTGTATTATGTATGATGTCATGGAATTCTTGTACTCCCTCCGATCCATATTACTTGTCGCTCAAACGGATTAGATCTAGCACTGAAATACATCTAGATACATCTGTTTGAGCGACGAGTAATATGGATCAGAGGTACTATTTTATTTTAGCAAGCTATTTACTGCATTTAGAAATCTGGTTACACCTGTGGTGCAAGTACATATTTTGGCTCATCCAATCTATTTTATTCTATGGAAATTAAGAAATTTATATGTGTAATGTAAAGCATTAGTTGTTTTCCCATTATGATATATTAATATCAACTAATTATGACCTGCTGTCGAAAATGCCTGTCTGAACCATGTTAAAAAAAATCTCGAAGTTTGAGTTGTTTCCAGCTGATAAAATCCTCTGCAGTGCTTTTTTGATACCCCAGGTCTCATGTTAGGGCACCATGGGTTTCCTCATAGGGATGTCACTGTTCGTGTGGAGAGTGCCTGGAGCTCAGTTAACCTCTATGATTTACTAATAGTAATGTTTGATGTCAATAGGCATCTGAAAATGTAAAGTCTCACCATCTTTTCCTCTCAGGTTGACCAGCCATTTTCAGTTACAGTTTATCTCAAGGTCATGATAAGCACACTGCTTAACCATTTGTAGATTTGTGCAGGCCTGATTCCTGGATTTGAGCGGTACCCCTTGGTCTGCACTATGATTTACGTTGCATTCCTTTTTTCATATGCCTGATTAAAATTGCGTGGAATGTTTCTTAGGTACTTCATGGTTTCTAGACTAAAAGGCAAAGGAGTGAAGGACCTTGTACAATACTTGATGGACCAGGTATTGATTTATTCCCAACATTCAGTTTACCCTGCTAAATTGTCAAATAGCTGTATTTTCTTTACTTGTAAACATGTTTGTAGTGAAAAATAAGAAGATTCTGAATTTCAAGGAAGTTGGATGCTGAATTTTGTGTGTATATTAATCGTTAGATGGGTACTGTTTTGTAGATTGAAATGTCCATCTTGTGTTATGTTTATCGTCCTATGAAGGCAGCTGCTTGAGTTAGTATGAATAACCTGGCTATAATTCTTTATAGAATTTTATAGCAGATATAAAATTTAAGACTGCTTGCATTTCTTGTTCCACCCAATCCATCAAATTGACCAATATCAGTTGCTTAATGAAATGATCTACTTTATTTGTATGTTTTGATTCTTTGTGAAGTTCCTGAAAAAAACACTTGTTTTTCTTTGTTGCTGTAAACTGAATCCAGGATCTTGTGAAACACTATGTTTGGTTGCTAAGTAATACCATTAATGATTGTTTATTTGTATTGACCCTTTCTGCGTAAGGGGCAATGAGATATTCATGAACCAGCATCAAGTGAGGAAACTGATAAAGATTATTATTAAATTGGGTCAAAAGATGTCAATTGAACTATTTGTTTACACTTTATGCAAGACAACAGTGAACAGCAGGATGGTAAGTAAGAACCTTGTAGCCTTCTTTTTACTGCCTGTAATGAGTTGTGTTAGATGACAATATCTGAAGGTTTTTTATTTTGTAGTGGATCCTGAAGCAGTTTACTCAAGATTATCTCTCAAACTACAGGATTGGCAGCCGGCCATCGCAAGGGGTTGGACTAGAGTCATGCATGCCTTTTGTATCCAGTAGAGCACAATAGGGCCATTCCGCTTCACCTTGTTCAGCAACTGGAATGTCTGTCGCCTTTTTCTTTACCATTTGTAATAGTACAAGTATAGAATCCTGGTACATCATTCTTTATTTGGTGCTTATGTAATTGTTAAACATAACTACCTGTGAATCAAATAATGCATTGGTTGTTTTGAACCTGATGGATATGAATAAAGCTATAGCCTACTTTCAAGTTTAAATTAGGTATAATTTTAAATAGCAGCAATTAAATTAGAGCGAAATTACGTTGTGCAGGTCATTATCGCACACACAGTTGATAAAACACAAACTTTTGCGATACACACTATAATTTGAGACGGTTCACAGAGAGGAAACGTGTGCAAGCATGCACACAGTTGTCGTTTACAAAGCGTGTGTGATGTCAGACACTATCACATACGGTGCAGGAAAACTAAATGTGTGTGATTGTTTACCTATCGTACACGGTTTATAATCATGAATTGTTTGTGATGTGCCAGGCATCGAAAAACTCTCGTGCCTAGAATCTGCCTGAAAAACTCTCGTGCCTGGAATCTGCCTGGTTTTAGGCAGAACCACAAAACTTCGACTACGATGGCAATGCGAGCACAAACGAGTAGCAATGATGAAGCGTTTGGGATATTCGAGATATCGGAAACGATTATATAGGGACAATTGTATGCATGAAGGCTCCCTATCCCCGACGGTTTCTGGGTCGTGTGGGAAGGACCCTCCTATCGTTCACACTCACTTGACGACGGTTCCAAATGCCATCGCGGAAAGGGGTTAAAAACCGTTTGTTTAGAACCGACGCGCACCATTGTCTTCAAATGGTTTCAATTCTAACTCAGAAGATACTCTCACAGAGTGATTCCTCGTGTGTCCTCTCTTTCCTTTTTGACACTTGTTGACAAAAAGGGGGAGAATTACATCGAGTGATAGTTTTATTGGGATTTGCAGGGTGTTTTGCTTCAAACTTTCATTTGGTTTTCGGTCGAATAATTTGCTTCAAATAACTTATCACACCGCTTGTGGTGCTGAAACACTCGATCATCATGTAATGTTAATAACCCCCACCTGCAATGCTATTTGCTTCGCTCTATTTGTCTGCGGATACTTTTAAATATGTTGTTGTTGTGAATGATTACCACAGACGATTATCTATCTTACAGGGACACATAAATCCTCCTCAAAGAAGAACATAGAATCATCAAATGATGATACCATGTTGTGATTAGATATGCTCCGACTGCTATCTCTCATTATCTAACCTTGCGGGAAGATAAAGTCAGCCTATGCACAATTGCCTCATTAAAGGCTATCTTTTTTACTGTCAAAGTGTTTTTCCTCAAAGATATCACTTCCTTTCATTTATTGCAGGAAAATCACCTTCGAAGCTTATCCACTCTGAGCAACGAATTATTATTCGATCCTGCTCTAATCATATCGAATATCTAACATGTAGGAAAACTATATCTCATGTGGATCCAAACTGTGTTCTGAAAAAACCTTCATGACTTATCCATGTCACAATTCTCACAATGTTTGTTTCACATCTAACCCTTCTCGAAGTTTTTGTGACAGGAACTATCTCACACACGGTTGAGTGCATTGAAAGAACTCTAGTATGAAATTTGTTGTCAATGACACTCATACGAAGAGAAATATATTTTCCCCGAACCGAAGCATATCTTAAGGGGGAGAATATCTTATCTTCATAATCTTCTCTCATCTTTCATTATTCCTCGCATTACATTACATTCATTATCTATCATTCGATGTGACATGTTTCGTCAACAATCGTCCAAAAGGGGTAGATTTTTGGTGCAATATCTGCCTACCTTGTGTTTTGGAGATTTTTGACAGAAACAGGTATGGACTAATTTGTTTGTAGTGCACACAGAGGAGAAGTCCACACACAACCGAAGAGAATGTTGCCTCTGGTGCTAAGTTCAAGGAACTTCACCGAAGCATATATGCGATGTAGAGAAGAACGAGCTATATATGTTGAAGTGATAGAGTCAAGAAGAGGAATGTGAAGAAATCGACCCCTCGAAAGTTTACTGCTGAAGCGAAGCTTTTGTTTCGGTACCGTCGTCCGAAGAAATTGACTACAACGATTGAAGTCGAAGACAAAATGAAGACGTAGCATTCATTTCGTTCTTCTTCTTTCAGTCTTTCGAGTCATAGGACTTCCAAACTATTAAGAGGGGTATAGGTTCTCGATGCTTATATCAACTGTGATGCTTAGCCACAACCTATGAAAGTTGTGAGAGAAATCTCTTTGTGCTCCGAGCAAATACTTGTTAGTAAGAGACTGTGATCTTCTTCGTCGCAAGAGATTTCACTCGGACCAAGGAGTTAGCATTTCTTGCTTCGCAAGGAATGTTACTGTTGTGCTCGAATCCGACCGTTGGAATCGTGTCGTTTGGCCATTGGCTGAAGCTGATGTCCAATTTGGTCATTTCCCATCTGGGAAGGTTGCGGCTATAAATAGACACCCCGCTCCAGCGTTATCCGTAGGCTGCTTCGCTTGAGATTTCTGAGAAGATTGATTTGAGCAACCCCTCTCCGAGTGATTTGAGTTTGAGATCCACCGAGAGAAAACCAGAGCCCAAACTTAGGCAGTGATTTGGAATCACAACAGTTCTGAGTGAGAGTTCTTGTACCTGTTATTCTTGAGAGTTGCGCACTCTATAGACGGATAGGTTTGGCTTCGAGTGTTGAAGAGTTGTTGTCTTCACCGAGCCTAATCTTCAGTAACCAAGAGTGATTGCGGTTCGTGAAGGTCAACCGAAGGTTTGGAGATCGCCGACACGGATCTACCATGAGTGAAATCAACCTGAGTCTGATCAGCTCTACGTTGAAGGAGAATAGGGTGAAGAGAGTTTATCTTCCGTGTTAAGTCACAGTCTCTCCAACCAGACGTAGCCCTTTGGCAGAAGGGTGAACTGGTCTACCAAATCTACTGTCGCCATTGAGCACCACTGGTTATATCTTCTCTAATGCATTTCATTCAGTAGTTTTCAATCGTGCTCTGTGCTGATAGATGACCTAATCTTGTATCTTCTTCTAAGACCCTCATTATGTATATCTGAGTTTATTTCTATCATTACCCTTGTCTATATTCCTTCGTTGCCAGTCGTTATCTTTGTTTTACTTGTGTAACCTTTCAGTTGCATTTCTCTCAGTTTCAGCTATGTTATGTCTCATTCTGTTACACCTGTTTTCTTGCTGCATAACCCCCATTGTAGTTAAACATATTATCCATCATACTCGTTCCGTTGTTAATGCCTTCATTGATGAATATGCATCTGACGAAGAAAACCGATTCAGTGCATTTCTCTCGATACTCTATTCCGCTGTTGTGTTTGGATTAAGTTTTAAAGCTTTCGAAAGAATATTTGAATCTCCCATTCACCCCCTCTGGTCGATATACTCTCGGTCCTAACAAGGGTCAAGAGGGGGTGGTTACTGTGTAGGAGAGGCGAAAAGGAGGCGTCGTCGTTCCTTGCATTCGCCGCCGGCCAGGCCGCAGGTTCCCTCCCTCTCCAGTCGCCGCTCCGGCGATGGAAGAGTGAGGGAGCCCCGGATATATGGTTCTGCGTGTAGATAATAGGGTAGGTGTTCTTGGCGACGTTGCAGAGGTGGTTGTCGCAGCGTTGTGGTAGACTAAGTTCGCTAGAGCTCTTTCCCCATTACAGCGATGTCGTGTGCGGCGGAGTCATCGAGCTTCCGATGTCGTGGACTCCTGGATTCGTCGATCCGGTGAGTATAGGTATCCAAGGTGCGATTTTCGCGGCGGAGGCGATGGCCAACTGGTGGATTTAGGGTTCCTCGATCCCATCTTCGCCATGTTTGGCTGTTCATGGCCTTTCTTTGGGGGTGCTGGGGGAGGCTCGGTGCGGTGTTGGTGGCTCGTCTTGGCTGTCTCCGTTTCCTAAGTGTTCTAAGGATTCGGGAGTTGTGTTGTCCTCGGCGTGGTCAAGCGATGGCCGGCCTATCTCTCCTTTTGTTGTGTTGTTCCTTCAGGACCGAGGTTGAAGACTTCCCGTCCGCATTTATTTCGGCTGTAGATATCCAAGGTCCCACCGGCTCTAGAGGGAGTGGTGGCGGCGGCACGCCGACAACCCGCGGTGGTTGGAGGGGCAGGTTGGTTCTCCAGAGACTAGTGTGCAATTTCCTTGTAAGTTGGGGTGCTTTGTACCACTCTTTAATTTCAATATAACTTTGTGGTCCTTTCCCTCCGGATATATGGTTCTGCGTGTAGATAATAGGGTAGGTGTTCTTGGCGACGTTGCAGAGGTGGTTGTCGCAGCGTTGTGGTAGACTAAGTTCGCTAGAGCTCTTTCCCCATTACAGCGATGTCGTGTGCGGCGGAGTCATCGAGCTTCCGATGTCGTGGACTCCTGGATTCGTCGATCCGGTGAGTATAGGTATCCAAGGTGCGATTTTCGCAGCGGAGGCGATGGCCAACTGGTGGATTTAGGGTTCCTCGATCCCATCTTCGCCATGTTTGGCTGTTCATGGCCTTTCTTTGGGGGTGCTGGGGGAGGCTCGGTGCGGTGTTGGTGGCTCGTCTTGGCTGTCTCCATTTCCTAAGTGTTCTAAGGATTCGGGAGTTGTGTTGTCCTCGGCGTGGTCAAGCGATGGCCGGCCTATCTCTCCTTTTGTTGTGTTGTTCCTTCAGGACCGAGGTTGAAGACTTCCCGTCCGCATTTTTTTCGGCTGTAGATATCCAAGGTCCCACCGGCTCTAGAGGGAGCGGTGGCGGCGGCACGCCGACAACCTGCGGTGGTTGGAGGGGCAGGTTGGTTCTCCAGAGACTAGTGTGCAATTTCCTTGTAAGTTGGGGTGCTTTGTACCACTCTTTAATTTCAATATAACTTTGTGCTCCTTTCCAAAAAATAAAGTGTTTAAGAAAAATATAATAGGCTAGAAAAATGTTTAACGTGTATCATATCTTTTTACTTGTATACACTCATAATGTACATTGCGTATTGAAAGAAAGTAGACATGTACTAAAAAGAAGAAATGGAGAAAGAACTAAAAAGACTAAAACCATTGTAAATCAGAGAGAAATGATGAAGAAACACCAAAACCCCTCAAAAAACAGTGAAAAACAAAGAAAAATGAAACAAATAAAAACAGGAAGAAATAAAAAAAACTGGTCGAAAATGCACCCACAGGAGTTTGAACTCGCGCTCGGTTGCATCGACGCCAACACAGTTACCATTGGGCCATCGAATGACTAGTGCTTCATAACTTGCTTTCTTACTTTTATTTGTATCTTCAATCGTGAGAATCCTTTGCTTTTGGGAAGCTTCCCATGCCGGTTTTTCTCGGTTCGCTGGTAGATTTCGGGGCGGTTTTATTCGGGTTTTCTTATTTTTATTTTTTTATTTTTTTAAATGTGTGTTCTATTTTTTAATGATGAAGTGTTTTCAAAATTTTGAACTTTTTTTCAAGCGTGATGAATTGTTTTAAAATTCAATGGATATTA
This sequence comes from Triticum urartu, assembly GCF_003073215.2. Taxonomy (NCBI): domain Eukaryota; kingdom Viridiplantae; phylum Streptophyta; class Magnoliopsida; order Poales; family Poaceae; genus Triticum; species Triticum urartu. Next base: position 366,847,110 of record NC_053028.1, on the reverse strand, counting down.
TTTTTCAATTTCGATGAGCCTTTTTTCAAAATCGATGAACTGTTTTCAAATTCGATGATTTTTTTCAAACCCAATGGACTATTTCAAAATCGTGAACTTTTTTAAAAATTTGATGAACTTTTTCAAAATTGATGAAAATTTTCTCACAATCGACAAACTTTTTTCACTTTTGAAGAAACTTTTCGTATTTTTGAACTCTTTTTAAAATTAGTGATTTATATATTTTTGTGAATTTATTTTTAGATAATTAATACCAGATATATAATACTCTCTCCGTCTCAAAATAAGTGTCTTAACTTTATACTAACTTTAATATAAAGTTGTACTAAGATTGTGACACTTATTTTTGGAAGGAGGGAGTATATATTTGTGTAGTACTGAAAGAAGGATCGAATAGATATATATTTTTTGGTCAGCGGAGAAGGAAGACAACTGGGTCTGGTGGTAGCAGTGGTAGCTTGTTGGTGGTCACGTCATGATTTCGAATATCTGTTCTCCCATATAATACCAGTGATCATAATTTTTTTTTTTGCTTCAGCAGGTTGCTGGGCCGGCCTAGTATGATGGCTCTGCGAGCGCCAGCAACGCCAATATAACGGGGTTTTCCTATTTGCCGCTCGATGCGGCAATTTGCCGGACCGACGCACAGGGGAGATCAAACAAGCATTCGGGATGGGCCGACCTATTTAACATTTCAGTGATTCCGGTTTTGGGAACTTTCTAGGTGGTTCCCAACCAGTTTTTTCCAGCTTTACGAACATTCTAGGAGGTTTTTGAACCGGTTTTCCTTCTTTTTCCTTTTCCCGTTTCTTTTTTCTTTTATCTGTTTCCTGTTTCCTTTTTTCTTTTTTCCTTTTTTGTTTTCCAGTTTATTTCCTTTTTTTCAAAAACTGTTTGTGCTGCTAATAAATTGTTCAAAACTTCACAAAATGTCCTCGTTTACAAATTTTGTTCCTAAATTTTGAAAATATTCATGCTTTTCAGAAAATGTTCAGAAGTTCAAAAAATGTTTCCTTTTAATTTTTGTTTAGAAAATAAAAAATGTTCTTGATTTTCAGAAATTGTTCAGAATTTGAAAAAAAAATGTTTGCTCTTCTAATTTAGTTTGGGGATTTACGAAATTTTACGAAAAATGGTCTGAAATTTGAGAAAATATTTACTTTTTACAAAGTTTGTTTGGAGTTTCAAAAATTATTCAGAAGTACAGAAACGTTCCTGGTTTTTCAAAATTTGTTCAAAAATTCGAAAAATGCTCATCAAATTCAAAAAAGTGTGTCTTTTCCTAAGTTGTTCACAGTTTCAAAAATTGTACACATATTGAAAAATTGTTTGCTTTTCAAAGTGTTGTTCAGAGTTTCAATAAAGTTCCATTTTTTCCAAAAATATTCCTGTTCTGAAAAAGGTTAACATTTTCAAATTTGTTCAAAACTCTCCCCTTTTTCTAAATTTTGTTCAAGATTGAAAAATAATTGACATTTCCATAATTTGTTCGTGTTTTCAAACAATTTTCCAACTCGTAAAATTTGTTCATGGTTTCAAATAATTTTCCAACTCATAAAATTTGTTCACAATTTTAAAATGTTTTGTTTCAATAAATATTCCAATTCCTAAATAAAGACGCGTTCAAAATTCCAAATCATATTTAGATACGTCGCCATTCACAATTCTTATAAGCCATGATGCAATTTTTAGACACCAAACTTATGTATTCCACTGGTTGTGTAGCGTTGCTTACTACCAGGAAGTGCCTAGTTCGAATCCTTGTGAGTCTATCTCTTTTATCTTTCTTAGGAATTTCATGCGAGTCCAACTACTTAAATGTTTGGGCTGCTTATTGTTTATAAACGGTTGTCAGATCCAGTCGCTTGGTTCACGAAACAAGGAGTCGTGCGGCGCGAGTTCGAACCCAACCCAGCACATCATTTTTGCTCACTGGATTGGTAACCTGGGACGGCCCATTAGTTTGGCGCATGTGCGAAGGCCTGCAAGTCTATTGCAGAATGCAGCAGATTGGAGTCTCGTATAGGAGCTTCCCAAAACGAAGGGAGCTCCTAGTTGGCGCTGTAAGCGCTGATTCCCGATACTGGCGCACACTACAACACCCTCTTGGGCCAGCCCGCCAAGGAGCAGTCGAACTAGCGATCTTGATTGCTTACCCGAGCTCAGGCAACTACTAGAGCCATTATGGACTTGCGGCTAATAATCATGCCAGTAATATATGAAGAAGTGTGCCCCACTATTTACTGCACAAATGTCATATATTGTATCACTTAGATTTTTGAATTATTTAAATAATCATGAATTTGAAAAAGTTCGTCTATTTTGAAAGAACCTCATCATTTTTGAAGAAAAGTTCACAAACTGAAAAAATGTTCATTGAATTTAAAAATAGTTCATCACTTTTGAAAAGGTTCATCGATTTTGAAAAATAGTTCATCAATTTGAACAAATTTCATTGTTTCTGACAAAAAGTTCATGGAATTTGAAAATAGTTCACCGTGTTTGAAAAAAAGTTCACCAATTTGAAAAAGGGTTTTTATCATTTATGCATGTAACGCCCGGATAATTAAGCTACAGTAATCCCGCATTAATGATGCCATGTCACCATGATTACTGTGGTTAATCTCGCGTTAGCTCAAAACCGATTCAAAATTCAAATAAAAAAATCAATTCAAACAAATAATGTTTTCAAATGTTAAAAATAAAATGTTTTTAATGTGTCAAATAATTTATAGATAATTATGGTGAAGAAGTCAACTTTTATAAAATATTTAAATGCCCTAAAATAAACAAAACAGTGGCTAAAACAATTAATTAAATGTTTTTTATTATAAAAAAATTTGCAAAGTATTTTAATTTTTGTACCAAACTTTTTCTAGCAGAGGCATATTCTGTAACACTAATTTAGGAGCCACTTTTGTACATTGATAAAACTAAAAGAAATTGAAACTAAAAGAAAGAGCAAAAACCTTCCGTGCTAGTGGGCTCTAATGCAATAGGGCACTAGGCCCAGCCTAACCGGGGTCATCCCCAACCTCAGCTACAGGGAGGCGGGGTTCGTGGCGACCATCCGCCGGCCATGGCTGCGCCATGACGCGTGTCGGCCATCCCCCGGCTCCCTTGGAGTATAAGGCCGACGCCCCCGCGCCCGTCAATCGAACCCTAGCGATATTTCCCTCTCCCTTTCCTCGTTTTTGATATGGAGCTCGTAACCGAGTAGGGCATCGATGCGCCGCCATCGTACCCATGTACCGAGGACCCCCGTGCCACCCCTTGATGTCCACGGTCCTCCCCGCACTCGTCCACGCCGTCCCCGCCTACCAGCTCGAGCCGCGGGGGTCTCCATCGTCGGATTGTGCGCCTCCCTCCGCTTCGGCCGCCGCCATCCCGCCGTGTCGCCTCGCCTCTCTGGTACACCCCAGCCTCTATTGGGGAACGCAGTAATTTTAAAAAAAATTCCTACGCACACGCAAGATCATGGTGATGCATAGCAACGAGAGGGGAGAGTGTCGTCCACGTACCCTCGTAGACCGTAAGCAGAAGCGTTATGACAACGCGGTTGATGTAGTCGTACGTCTTCATGATCAACCGATCCTAGTACCGAACGTACGGCACTCCGTGATCTGCACACGTTCAGCTCGGTGACGTCCCATGAACTCACGATCCAGTAGATCTTCGAGGGAGAGTTCCGTCAGCACGACGTCGTGATGATGGTGTTGATGAAGCTACCGACGCAGGGCTTCGCCTAAGCACCGCTACGATATGACCGAGGTGGATTATGGTGGAGGGGGGCACCGCACACGGCTAAAAGATCAATGATCAACTTGTGTGTCCATGGGGTGCCCCCCTCCCCCATATATAAAGGAGTGGAGGAGGAGGAGGGTCGGCCCTCTACTATGGCGCGCCCTGGGGAGTCCTACTCCCACCAGGAGTAGGATTCCCCCCTTCCATGTAGTAGGAGTAGGAGAGAAGGAAAGGGTAAAGAGAAGAGAAGGAAGGAGGGGGCGCAGCCCCTCCTGTCGTGGAATTGTCACGGCAGATGTCCTAGCGAAAGGACTTAGTCGTAGGGCCATCGCAACTAGGAAGCTTAAAGGGGTTAATCGGGACAAAGGACACGAGAGGTTTTATACTAGTTCGGTCCCTTACGATGAAGGTAAAAGCCTACGTCTAGTTGTGTTTGGAATTGCTAGGGTTTTGAAGACCAGGGAGCGAATATGTCTGCCCTGGCTTCGAGTTGTTGTCTCCTTCCCTAAGCCGTCGCCGGGTCGTCCCCTTATATACACGGGTTGACGCCTGGCAGCCTACAGAGTCCCGGCCGGCTTATAAAATGTGTCCGGCTCGGTGACTTCTTTTACATGCCTTTCTTTACAAGTCTTTCCTTACAATAGTGGTTTACAATATTGGGCCTTAAGCCGCCTCTGGGCTCTAGGCCTTCTATAAGTCTTAATAAACTTTCGCCTTGAATGTTACAGGGCTTCTTTTGTAACCCGCCATTGGGGCTGACCCGGCCCCTCCTGGGCAGGTCATACCTGGTAGCTATATCCCCAACATTAGGCCCCAGGTTGACTTTGAACTTTGTTCTTTGTCAATCTTCAATACTTAGACGAAATCCATCTTCCTCCCTTCGCAGAAGTTTTTGTAACCCGCCATGACGTCATTTCTTGAAAACACGAAAAACTATTATGATGTCATCTCTCAACGGATCTTTATCCTTTAATGCCTTTCGAGAATCGAGGCGTCCGTTTAGTTGGATAGTCATTATTTGGGCCTTCCTCGATTTTCGCGCTTGCCTGTTCACTTATCTCCTTATAAATAGGCACGCCCCGGTCTTTCTCATTCTTCTCTCTTCTTCATCTTCTTCCTCACGCAACCCCCGCTGCTGCTTGAGCTCTGCCGCCGTCATAGAGCACCTCACCTCCGTCGACTTCGGCCGCTGCATCAACTGGAATCAGTCCAGAGAACGGCGGCGACTCTCTGCGGAAGATTTGTGGCTGTAAGCGTTTCCCTTCTTGCTCCTCAGATCTGCATTAGGGCTTTCTAGGTTTCTACGTGTTCTTCGTAGTTCATCACAGTTTCTTTGTAATTCTTCCACTGCAGCCTCTTCTTGATCCAAAAAGAGATATATACTTGTGCGGTAGTTGTTTTGTGCCTACTCTTGATACTAGTAGATCCCTTTTCCTGGTATAAAGGCCTCATTAGGACTCACGAACTCATCTGCGCTAGACTTTTAGGTCTAGAATATTTTCCATTTTGAATAGCCATTTGATCTAGAATAAAATCAAACAATTAGGAAACTTGTTTGTCTCAACACTTAGCCGAATCTGTTTCTGGCATTTCTCAAATATCTGTAGTCATGGCGGCTTATTGCGTCGGCTTACTTTTCCTTATATGACATTAGCCCTTACTTAAGCTACTATTACTCCTTTGTACCATCATCACTTAACTTCACCATTATCATTGAATTGAACCGGCATGTTACTTTCTTTTCAGTTCGTCTTTTGAACATCATGCCATCAAAAGCACCGACTGTCTGGAACTGAGTTCCCTCAACAGTAACTGATGATAATTTGAAGGAATTATTCTCCATAGGATTTTTGCCAGGGAAGAATGTTATGTCTTACCGTGCACCTGACCCGGTCGAGGAACGGCCTAACCCAAAAGACGGTGAAGTTATTGTGTTCTCTGACCACACGAATCGAGGTTTTTCACCACCCGGCTCAAAGTTCTTCAGAGACGTTCTTCATTTCTTCAAACTCCACCCTCAAGATCTTGGTCCCAATTCCATATCCAATATCTGCAATTTCCAAGTTCTCTGTGAAGTATATCTTCACGAAGAATCGACTATGGAACTCTTTAGAGAGTATTTTTATTTGAACCGCCAGAACGAGTGCACTAATGGCCCTAGCTTGGAACTTGGAGGTATCTCAATTCAGCATCGACAGGGCGCAGTCCTCCCCCTAATAGTCTTGCCAAGTCATCCCAAAGACTGGAATCAGACTTGGTTCTATTGTCAAGACACTTCACCAGCAAATGAGAAACCACTGCCGGGTTATCGCGCAGAGCGTCTCGACTCCAAGTTTGCGCTCCCTGACAAACTCACTGCCGCCGAACGCAAGAAGCTTATTATATAAATTAAAAGGATTAACGCCTTATTGGGGAACGGCTTAACCGGGGTTGACTTGACTCGTTGTTGGGTCTCATGGCGGGTCATCCCTCTAAGCCGTCGATCCAAATTGATGTATGAATATGGTGGTGGCCCAATTGACTCTCTTCGTCATAGCTCCGTTCAACTTACTGAAGAAGATATTGTTTCAATGTCAACTCTTCTGGTGAACGGAAAATATGAAGATTGCAGTGAAGTCGGGTTAAACCCCTTCTGCAAACTTAACCCGGCGCCTGAGGTAAGAACCCCCTGACCTTTTTTCTCTTTGTATTTTTCTTAGCAGTTTAAATACCTGCATGACCTTTTATCTTGTTTACTTGTTTACAGGCTAAATCTGACTTCTGGAGAGCCAAATATGATCATGAAGCCGCCAAGAAGGCTAGAGCCGCCGACATAACTGCCAAAAAGACGACCCAGAGATCCAAGAAGAAAAAGAGCACGGTTGAGGACCTGCTAAAGCTCGATGATTCTGAGTCGGAGGTAGCCCTTGACTCCCTTGGCCAGTTTTTTAATAACCTTATTGACACTGATTATTACCAGGACGACACGGGGGCCAGTCAGGCCGGAGAAGAAGAGGTAATTATTTCCTCTGACTCAGACCATTTGCCGAGACAGAAACTTCGACTGGTAACCCAGAAAGTAAGGTTTTCGCACCCTTTGGCTTATTTGGACCCTCATTTTCTTTTGAAAAAGCAGCAGCACGAGAGCCGTTGTCAAGCCCAGAACGATGATGAGCCGCCTTCTGTTGTACAACAAACTCCTCAAAAACACCAAAATGAGGTCTCTTTTATATTCCTCTTCGGCTTTCATTAATGAATCTATTCTCTTGTATTACTGACGTTATTTGCCCTTTGAAGGAGGTTTCTCGCTCTTCTGGCGACTCATCTCAGACGCAATTTCCGGCCTTCAAGACTGCCCCTGGGTAAGGAAAAAAAATCATCTTTCCTTCATGTCTTTAAAAATTGCACCGTTGCACTAACTGTCTTATAAAATCTTTCTTAGTGGCCAAGCCAAGTCCAAGAAGGCCAAATTGGTTAAACCGGTGGAAGACCCATCAGTTCTTGCACCTGAACCGGCTATGCCAACTTCTCCCCTTCAAACTAAAGCACCAGAAGATCCGGCTGTGACGGCTCAATCGGACCCTCCTGAACCGTCAGTTGATGAGACCACTCTCAACCCGGCTATAACTGAACCATCCAGTTCAGCTAACCCACCGACAGCCTCTGACGTCTTGATTAATGGTAGCCGGTTTGTTGAGCCAGGAAACCCCACCATATTAGCTCGACACACTACTAAACAAGAAGCTTTAGAGAAGCAGAAGGTGCGGTTTGATGTCTCCCATTACACCCATCTCGATGTCAATGACGTGCTGTCCGGCTATCTCAGTCATGTGCACTCCAGCCGTGACTTGGAAATCGAGATGGTCAAGCAATTGCAGTTGAAGTATGAGGTATGCTCTTCCGGCTTACTTATATTCTGCCAGCCCCCAAGTCTTTAGATTATGGTAAACCTGAATGATCTGTAGACTTATGATATAGGCTAAAGCTTTACCTTTAGATTTTTTTGAAGTCCAACATATTAGTATAAACTTCACCTGTAGTCCCCAAGGGCCGGTTCACTTGATCATAAATGAGTTGGTACTTAATTTCATAACTGTCTTCTGCCAGTCCCAATAAATATTGTAATTCGGTTAATCTTGAGATACTTTCTGAATATCATGCATTAGCCCCCAAGTGCCAAGTACTGCTACTTTGTAAGGTACTTGGGACTTGAATCATAAGAAATTGTTTTGGCAGACATTAGCCCCCAAGTGCCAAGTGTTATTACTCTGTAAAACACTTGGGACTTGAAACATATAAGAGTCATAAAAGATTGCTTTGGCAAACATTAGCCCCCAAGTGTCAAGTAGTATTGTAGTGCAAATTACTTGAGACTTGAATCTTTATAACTTTTGGTTTAAGCGTTGATAACCTGTGTATGTTTTGTAGAACGCCCTATCTGAACTGGGCTCTCAATTAACTGATGGAAAGACCCAGCTGGTGGATCAAGAGGCAGAAATCAAGTCAGCTGATTCTAAACTTCAATTGAGTCTTGCTGAGATGGAAAAATTGAAAACCAGCTTGATTGCCAAAAAGAAATCCTGGGCCGAAGAAAAGACGCTGCTTATACAACATGCTGAAAAAGCTGAAACTGCTCTTGAAGAGGTTACCACAGAGCTCACCGGCTTAAAGAATCGGGTGTCTCAAATGGTTTCCGCCATCTTTGGTAAGTCATATGTATTGATCTTTTGTACCTTCTTTTGACCCGGAACATAAACCGCCTGCCGACTCTTTGTTTAAAAAATATGTGCAGGCCCGCGAAGCAAAAATCTGGGCCTAGATAATGTGACTAAACTGAAGGCGGTCTATACCTTAGTGGAACAGTTGTACACTGGCGCTCAACGAGCACTTGATGCTATCTCTCCTGCCAACCAAAGACCCAACCGGCTCAGTGATGTCTTGAAAAAATTGTCAATCTTACCCGCCAGGTTTCAAGAAGTCAAACGATCCTGTGCCAGAGCCGGAGCCTTGACTGCCCTGAGCCGCTCCAAAGCCTGGGTGCCAGATCTAGACCTGGCGGACGTAGCCAGGGGGTACCCTACCATGAAGGAAGACGGGTCTCTGTTTGAGCAGGATGACTTCGTTGCTTGCGTGAGGGAAGTTCGACCACAGGCTACCATTCTTGGAGATGAGACCAATATTGACAAATATCAGCCGGGTTTTGATTTGGAGAATAAGAAGATGGTGACTCCCTCTTACAAGGTGACAGACCTTATCCCGCCGGTTCGTCAACATACGTTTGCTCCAGAAGTTGATCCGGCTGGCCTTATTGATGATGAATCAGAATTCATTGCCGTGAACGGCTTTGACTGGTCCAATCCCAGCTTCCAACTAACAGAAGGAGGTGAACCGGCGAGGGAAGAGTGAGAACCATCTTTGCGGGCTCTTTAAAGCCTTGTAATAGATTTAGCTTGAAACAATTGCATATTTTGCCTATGCCATCGTGCATAAGATGTCGTGTGTGACTCTTTAATTCCTGATGTCAATATAGGCGTCACATTTATGGTTATCTCTATAACATTTCAGCTATGTTCCTATAGAAAAGGAAAAAACTGGCTTGGCGGTTTAGCACCGAACGGGTCAGAATACCTGGTACATGACCAATGGTTTTATCATAGTAGAAAAACAGAACCAGACGTGAAAATAAACAAGGTTGAAATAACCTTTGATTAACACAGAAAGAAACTGTTCATAAATAACAGTCATACATGTATCTTTTGTATTTGGACCACCGATTTATATGACCCAGGAAATGAGGTTGATGATCCAATCCATTTTTGAGAAGTCAATGCTTCTTCATGCCTGATGATCATCATGCCTGGGCAGCTTATTGTCAAATAGTCAAGCCAGTGAAAAGACAGTGCTGATCGTTTAAAATTGAGACAATAAAAGACCAGTAAGGCAAAATAGCAGTTTGCAATATAAATTAACTTTGTAACTTAAAGTTGGGGGTTTATGATTCGAATACGATCAGTAAACCGGACCAAAGGGGTTAAGCTAAGATTCGAATACGATCATATAGCCCCCAGTGGCTTTGGCGTTGCGCCGATCAAGAGGGTACCGACAGCTATGTTCTCTTTGGTTCGAATACGACCTATGTTTGAACAGGAAGCCCCCAAGTGATCATGAAGTTTACAGCTAGATTCGAATACGATCATAAGCCGGACCAAAAAGGTTAGACTTGATTCAGATATGATCAACTCCTTAATAGTCATTTTAATAGTGAAAAAGAGTAAAGATATATAATCTTTGAAAGCGAAAAGGATAGAGGTCCTGCTTTATTACTTATCATAGTATATACAATGTCAAAGTATGTACATGACCAAAGCCGGTGACTCAGGTGTAGTATGGCCGAAGTTGAGCAATGTTCCACGGCCGGCGGGTCTCCTCCTCCGACTTACGTGAGTCTTTGTGTTCTCGGACGTCGATGAGGTAATATGACACGTTGCTTAAATTCTTGCTCACCACAAAGGGTCCTTCCCAAGGTGGGGATTGTAGCGACCTGACCCGAATGGATCACGTCTACTGTGCTACGGTGTCATCCCTGGATCAGTAATGCTGACACCACACAGTACATCGAGGTTTTATAACAGAGTTGCAATCACACACTTATTACATCGATGGCTCAAAAAGAACTTATTACAATAAATATGGCTTAAGGCCATATTATAAAGATAACAGCGGAAGACTTGGAAGATAAATGGGTCCATCAACTCCAGCGGCATCACTGAGTATAGGGCCACGACCTAAAAGCACCTCAATCGTCGTCTGAAAAGTCTGCAACATTAACGTTGCAGCCCGAAAACGGGTCAGCACATGGAATATGTTGGCAATGTAACACATAGAGAGTAATGGAATGAAACAGCTATACTATATGCATATATGGCTGGTGGAAAGCTCTATGGTTACAATTTTGCGTAAAGCCAATTTTTCCCTACTGCAAAGGAATAAATTTATTTAACTATAATGGTGGTTGTGAAACATTGAGAATGGTTGACAGCATTCTCAATCCCAATTAAGAATAATTAAAACCCAACAACATTAATTAGAAGTAACATGTTGAGATTCACAATGATATTCAAGTACTAGATACTCAAATTGTCCATAACCGGGGACACGGCTAATCATGATTAGTTTGTACACTCTGCAGAGGTTTGCGCACTTTTCCCCACAAGACTCGATCGCCTCCGTTTAGTTTCTCGCACTACACGGTGTTTGAGAAGACGGATGACCGAGACACAGTCTTTCAGAAGCGCTAGCACCTTACATGTGGGGTAGACCGTACCACCTACAACCCCTACATCTGCTAGTCCACCCCATAAGAGTTCGCACAACTTAGTCAACTATGCCAGAGCCCATAATGGCTTGTGGCTGCACACAGAAGTTTCTAGCATGAAAGATCTTATGATCCCTTTGAGCCTGGGTGGCGGTCCGAAAAAAAACAGGCAAGTCCTGATAGACATCAGGTGCCTCAATCCACCCAGATGTGTGTTTAAGTTGCCACCTTAGATAAACCATTAAAATTATCAATCTCACATCTGTCATGGATATCACTCACCCAATCCACGTCTACTAGCATAGCATGGCATAATAAGCAAACATATAATTAACTCCCAAAGGTTTCATAGTAATACAGGTGATAGGTACTACCTCATCTACTTCCCATCCCACAATTTAATTAGATCCTAATCATGCAATGTGAGAGGATTGATATAATGCAATAAAACATGGGTGGTAGAAAAGGTTTGATCAAAGTGTTACTTGCCTTGCTGATGATCCGCGAGTCCTAGGGTTTCGAAGTAACAAGCGGCGCAATCCGGGTAATCTATCGCAGACAAACAAGAAGCATACAATATGTACTCATCTAATGCACAGGTAAAACTCGAACAAGAGAACGAACCAGAAAGTTCAATTTAAGAACTCCGGTTGAGAAGAAAGAAAGAACCGAACAAAGAAACAAACGGCGAAAGAAAACAACTCGGTTCTAGCAAGTTGAAACTAGGTCAAATTTTACCGGGGGCAAAAACTTGTTTAAGTTGATTAGACGGAACGGCGGTTTCGAAACAAAACTTCAGGCGCTTGAATCACCTGATTCCGATAAACGAGCGAAAAGAAAGACTAGAAAGAAGATCGGATCTGAAATCGCGATCGCGGAAAAGACGCGGAATAAATCCGACGAGAAGAAAAAGAAGAACGGTTAAACAAACGGAGGTTTGTTAACCTAGAAGAATCCGGTGATCACGTTCGTTAAGACGAACGGTCCGGCGAACGGTCCAAAGGCAACTAAATCGGAGAAGAAAACAAATCCGATCTAGGGTTTCGGAGAAGAAAACCGAAACGAAAAACCGATCTAGAACACCGGAACGGTTTGGCAAAGAACCGGAAAGAACGAATCGGAACGATTAGAAGAAAATGATCCGATGAAAAGAATAGATGTAGCGTGGGGCTACCTCCGGCGAGGTCTCCGACGAGGGGCTCCGGCGGCGTGGGCGTGGGGCGGCGCGGCAAGGTGCGGCGGCGGCTAGGTGCGGCGGCGGCGGCTAAGGCGGCGGCGGCGGCGTAGGGCGCGGGCGGCGGCTTAGGGCGCGGGGTGCGGTGGAGTGCTTGGGGTTGAGAGAGGCTTGGAATTTGATGTGTTTAGAGGGGGGGGTGCTTGGGTATTTATATTGGGGAGGGGAGGGGTTTACTTGGGGTAGAGGGCAAGGAATTAGACTAGGAATAGGGATAGAAAAGAGGGAAGGAAAAGATCTAGAAATAGAAAAGGAATATACGGAAGTAGGACCAAAGTCCTACTAGGATTCGGTACAGGAGAGAGGCGGCGGCGGCCTCCTGCGCCTGCGCCTGGCGCGCGGCTAGCGATGGCCTTGGCCGGCTGCTTGGCTTGCGGCGGCTTGGGCCTTTGGCCCGGCTGGCCTGCGAATAGTTTCTTTTTTTTAACGGTTCAGCGCGCAGAAAAAAAACAAAAAGAGATCTAAACGAACTCCGAAAAATCTAAAGTAAATTTTTCCCGACTCCTAAAAATGAGCCGAACAAAATGAACTTTTCTCCGGACCTAAAATGCAATTTTCGAAAACGCGCATTTTTCCCTATCCAAATAAAATGCAAATAAAACTCCGGCAAACAAAAATTGATCTATTTATTAAATCTTCATTTTTCCTAAATTTGGGAAAGTCATATTATTCCCTCTCTCATATATTTTTGACACCGGAAAAATTATTGAAGATAAAATAAATAAATCAAATGATCCTATTTTCAAACTTCGAGAAAACTCTCAAATATGAAAATAACGAAATCTCCAACTCTCTCCGAGGGTCCTTGAGTTGCTTGAAATTTCTAGGATCAACCAAAATGCAAGAAAATAAGCTATGCATGATGATCTAGTGTATAACATTCCAAATTGAAAATTTGGGATGTTACAAACCTACCCCCCTTAAGATGAATCTCGCCCTCGAGATTCTGGTTGGCTAGAAAATAGGTGAGGGTGGTCCTTGAGCAAATATTCTTCTCTCTCCCAGGTGGCTTCATCCTCTGAGTGGTGGTTCCACTGAACTTTGCAAAACTTGATAACCTTGCTGCGAGTAACTCTGCTGGCATAATCGAGAATCTTGACTGGCTTCTCCTCATATGTTAAGTCGTCCTTCAACTGAATCGCTTCAAGCGGCACGGTATCTCTTAGCGGTACCTCCGCCATCTCGGCATGACATTTCTTCAACTGAGAAACATGAAATACATCATGAACTCCTGACAGTCCCTCTGGTAATTCCAACTTATACGCGACTTCTCCCATACGTTTCAAGATCTTAAACGGTCCAACGAAACGCGGTGCTAACTCCAAAGCGCTTAACTCCTCGAAGTGGGGATACTCGAAGATAAACTCTGTCTCCAGTTTCGTAAACTATCTCCTTGCGTTTAGAATCTGCGTAGCTCTTCTGCCTGGACTGGGCTACCTTGAACCTATCGCGAATCAACTTAACCTTCCGTTCAGACTCCTTAATCAAATCTGGTCCAAAGAATTGTCGGTCTCCAACTTCGTAACTGTTGTCATGGAACGAAACTGGTATCTGATACGATACTCCTCGGGACTCCATGCAAATAAATGATCCTAGTCATGTATATCTTCGCCAACTTAACACTGGTGTAAGTGGTCTTAACTGGAATAAAATGTGCTACCTTCGTCAAACGGTCAACTATTACCCATATCGAGTCATAGCCTGCTTTCGTCCTGGGTAGTCCTGTGATAAAATCCATGCCTATCTTATCCCACTTCCATTCGGGTATCGGCAATGGTTGTAACAATCCTGCTGGCTTCTGATGCTCTGCCTTTACTCTCTGACATACGTCACAAACTGCTACATATGCTGCAATATCCTTCTTCATTCCGGTCCACCAGAATGTTTCCTTCAAATCCAAATACATCTTGGTATTCCCTGGGTGAATCGAATACGGTGAATCATGTGCCTCCTGCAAAATCAACTTCCTGATCTCCGGGTCATTGGGCACATAAACATGGTCCTCAAACCATAAGGTATCGTGCTCATCCTCACGAAATCCCTTAGCTTTTCCTTTGCTAAGTTTCTCCTTTATAGCGGCAATCTCCTTGTCAGATTTCTGAGCTTCTCTGATTTTATCCATCAATGTTGACTGAATCTCCAATGCTGCTACATAGCCTCTCGGAACTATTTCCAAACATAGCTCACGAAGGTTTTCTGCTAACTCTTTTGGTATACTCCCCGTCATTATCGTATTGACATGGCTCTTACGGCTCAATGCGTCAGCTACTACATTAGCTTTTCCGGGATTGTAATGCAATCTCATGTCATAATCCTTGATGAGCTCCAACCATCTCCTCTGTCTGAGGTTCAACTCCTTCTGCGTGAAAATGTACTTCAAACTCTTGTGATCCGTGTACACCTCACAATGATTTCCAATGAGGAAATGTCTCCACGTCTTCAATGCATGCACTACGGCTGTTAACTCCAAATCATGCGTGGCATAATTCAACTCATGAGGCTTCAGTTGTCGTGAAGCATACGAAACAACTCTTCCTTCCTGCATAAGCACTGCTCCAAGTCCTCGACGTGAAGCGTCGCAATACACCTCATAATCCTTGGTCTGATCTGGCAAAATCAATACTGGTGAGGTAACCAAACGTTTCTTCAACTCCTGGAAACTAGCCTCACACTCCTCAGTCCAATTGAACTTAGTATCCTTCTTCAACAACTCCGTCATAGGCTTCGCAATCCTTGAAAAGTTCTCAATGAATCTCCGGTAGTATCCTGCGAGTCCAAGAAAACTCCGGATCTCTCCAACTGTTGTTGGTGCTTCCCATTCGGTTACGGTCTCAACCTTTGTGGGGTCAACTGCTATACCTTCTCCGGATATAACATGTCCGAGGAATCCTACTTCCTTCAACCAAAACTCACATTTGCTGAATTTGGCATATAACTGATGTTCCCTTAGTTTCTCCAAAACCAAACGCAAATGTTCCTTATGCTCTTCTTCATTCTTTGAATAAACCAGAATATCATCAATGAACACTACGACGAACTTATCCAAAAACTCCATAAACACTTTGTTCATCAGGTTCATAAAATAGGCAGGCGCGTTAGTCAATCCAAATGACATAACGGTATACTCATACAATCCATATCTCGTGGTGAATGCTGTCTTAGGTATGTCCTGCTCTCGAATCTTCAATTGGTGGTACCCTAATCGCAAATCGATCTTGGAAAACACTTTAGCTCCTTGCAACCGATCAACAGATCGTTGATCATTGGCAGTGGGTACTTATTCTTGATGGTTACTTCATTCAATCCCCGATAATCTACAACCATCCTTAATGATCCATCCTTCTTTTCCACTAGGAGTACGGGTGATCCCCAAGGTGAAGAACTTGGGCGAATGTAACCTTTATCCAATAACTCCTTAATCTGATTCTTTATTTCCACCAAATCCTTTGCTGGCATCCTATATGGTCGCTTCGATATTGGGCCTGTACCTGGCAATAACTCAATCAAAAACTCAAATGTCTCTATCCGGTGGCATGCCTGGCAATTCCTCAGGAAATACATCAGGAAAATCCTTTACCACTAGTACTTCCTCCTGCACGACTCCTGTTAGGCAATTCACTTGTGTCCTTTTTGGTACATGCCGGGATACATACTTGATCCTTCTCCCTTCTGGTGTAGTAAGCAAAATTGACTTACTAGCACACTCAATATTCCCTTCATACTTTGATAACCAATCCATGCCTAATATCACATCCAATCCTTGAGATTCCAATACTATTAGGTCTGAGGGAAACACATAGTTACCAATCCTTAATGGTAACCGATCACACCATCGTCTAGCCATAAACTCCGCTCCTGGTGAGCTTACTAACATGGGTGACCTAAGGGCTTGGGTTGGCAGGTTATACTTTTCCACAAATCCCCTTGATATGTATGAATGCGATGCACCAGTATCAAAAAGAACGAGTGCAGTAAATGACTTAACCAAAAACTTACCGATTACTGCATCGGGCTGATCTTCAACCTCCTCCACATTAACGTGGTTCACCTGTCCCCTATTGAAAGGGTTCGGCTTCTTTCCAGAGCTTCCATTGCCATTTCCAATCTGGCCTTCAGGACATTCATTGGCATAATGTCCGGTCTTCGAACACTTGAAACAGGTGACTTGACTCAGGTCTCTCTTGGTTGGGGTCGATGGGGTTGTCCGGTTCTGGCCGTTGCTTCCTCCATTCCCATTACCATTCTTGTGGCCATTATGGTTGTGCGAGCTACCTCCTCCATGGGTATGCTGAAACTGAAATCCCGGTTTAGGGGTAAAACGGGGCTGCTGCTGGGCTCCAGAGTTATACTTCCCCTGTCCATACTTCCTCTTACGGTTCTCCATCTGCTGTTGCTTCCCTTCTATCATGATGGCACGATCTACCAACTCCTGGTAGTTGTTGAAACTTGCTACCATCAACTTCATGCTTAGCTCATCATTCAATCCTTCCAGAAACTTCTCCTGCTTACTGCATCCGTAGCAACGTCATCTGGGGCATAACGTGCTAACTTGCTAAAATCGTCAACGTACTGGCCAACTGTCCTTCCTCCTTGGCGTAAGTTGCGAAACTCACGCTTCTTTATGGCCATAGCTCCTGCTGAAACATGGGCAGTGCGGAAAGCTTGCTGAAACTGATCCCATGTGACAGTGTCAACTGGGTAAGTGGCTGTGAAATTCTCCCACCATGCTGCCGCGGGTCCGTCAAGCTGGTGTGCGGCAAACTTCACTTTCTCACCATCCGTACATCCTGCAGTGGTCAACTCCCTTCCTATCTTGCGGAGCCAATCGTCTGCTACTATCGGCTCGGTGCTACTGGAAAACACCGGCGGATTCAGCCTAAGGAAAAGGGCTAAGTGGTCAACAGGTGGTGGTGGTGGGTTGTTGTTGTTGTTCTGCTGATTCTGAACTAACATCTGCATCAATTGATTCTGCTGCTGAATCAACTGAGTGAGCTCCGGTGGAAATCCATTGTCACGTCTCGGAGGCATCTGAGGGTTTTAGAAAAGACGAGAATTAAGAATAGAGGGGTCTAAAGGGAAAACACTACCCATATGCACATGAGGCAAATGCACACAAAATCACTTCAATCAATCAAACAAGGGCTTACAAACGGTCTAACTATCGCAAATGTGCTCGACTATTGTTTACATGGGGAAATACTACTATTATCTGGTGGTCATCTAGAAATTTGAACCGGTGGAAGACTCCATGATATCTGCTCCAGCTTCGTCTTCAAAGTCGGGTTCACTTGGATCCGAATCGGTGTCGTCGATGATGATGTAGTTGTCCGGACATGCGACGTACTCATCTTCCTCCTGGGATGCTAACTTCCTCTTGAGTTCTTCAATCTCCTGCTTAAGATCGTTATTGTGCCTTGCTAGAGCTACGATCTCGTCCATGTAGTCCTTGCGTGTAGACTTCAGTTCTCCTTCTAGCTCGATGATCCTTGCCTTCGCATTCTTCAACTCCATCATATCATTGCACATCTGGTTCTCGTGGCGTCGAATGTGCTGGTTTAACTCCTGGATGAATGCTGCAATGGATCTATCCTTCTTGGTGCTGACTAACTCCCATTGTTCATCTCGGCGTCCGCAAATCTGGTAGATAGTGTCCTTGAGGTCTTCTTGATAAACTTCTCCAATGCGTCCTATGGTGATATGAGCTGCCATGCTCCTTCCCAGACTCCAGGTTGGTGCATTGAAGACACTATCTATGGGCTTCGTGATTGGCGCGAATGTTCTTCCCGGAACGTGAGCTTGAATCTTCCAGCGCTCCTCTTCAGGCAGAGTGGCGTTGAAAGTTCCCGTGAAGCTTGGTAATCCAATGTTCAGGTACTTGGTGACTTCCTTCAGGTGAAATCCAAATGGTGTGCCTTCATCCGGTTGAGCGTACTTAATCTTCACGTTCGTCATCCTAATAGAGTAGAAAAGATGAGGAGTTAGAAAATGAGAAGAGAATGGAAATCTATGGCTTTAACTTAGTGGTCGTGTCCTACAGTCAGCGTGTGCTCTGATACCATCTCTGTAGCGACCTGACCCGAATGGATCACGTCTACTGTGCTACGGTGTCATCCCTGGATCAGTAATGCTGACACCACACAGTACATCGAGGTTTTATAACAGAGTTGCAATCACACACTTATTACATCGATGGCTCAAAAAGAACTTATTACAATAAATATGGCTTAAGGCCATATTATAAAGATAACAACGGAAGACTTGGAAGATAAATGGGTCCATCAACTCCAGCGGCATCACTGAGTATAGGGCCACGACCTAAAAGCACCTCAATCGTCGTCTGAAAAGTCTGCAACATTAACGTTGCAGCCCGAAAACGGGTCAGCACATGGAATATGCTGGCAAAGTAACACATAGAGAGTAATGGAATGAAACAGCTATACTATATGCATATATGGCTGGTGGAAAGCTCTATGGTTACAGTTTTGCGTAAAGCCAATTTTCCCTACTGCAAAGGAATAAATTTATTTAACTATCATGGTGGTTGTGAAACATTGAGAATGGTTGACAGCATTCTCAATCCCAATTAACAATAATAAAACCCAACAACATTAATTAGAAGTAACATGTTGAGATTCACATGATATTCAAGTACTAGATACTCAAGTTGTCCATAACCGGGGACACGGCTAATCATGATTAGTTTGTACACTCTGCAGAGGTTTGCGCACTTTTCCCCACAAGACTCGATCGCCTCCGTTTGGTTTCTCGCACTACAGGTGTTTGAGAAACGGATGACCGAGACACGGTCTTTCAGAAGCGCTAGCACCTTACATGTGGGTAGACCGTACCACCTACAACCCCTACATCTGCTAGTCCCCCCGTAAGAGTTCGCACAACTTAGTCAACTATGCCAGAGCCCATAATGGCTTGTGGCTGCACACAGAAGTTTCTAGCATGAAAGATCTTATGATCCCTTTGAGCCTGGGTGGCGGTCCAAAAAAACAGGCAAGTCCTGATAGACATCAGGTGCCTCAATCCACCCAGATGTGTGTTTAAGTTGCCACCTTAGATAAACCATTAAAATTATCAATCTCACATCTGTCATGGATATCACTCACCCAATCCACGTCTACTAGCATAGCATGGCATAATAAGCAAACGTAGAAGTAACTCCCAAAGGTTTCATAATAACAGGTAATAGGTACTACCTCATCTACTTCCCATCCCACAATTTAATTAGATCCTAATCATGCAATGTGTGAGGATTGATCTAATGCAATAAAACATGGGTTGTAGAAAAGGTATGATCAAAGTGTTACTTGCCTTGCTGATGATCCGCGAGTCCTAGGGTTTCGAAGTAACAAGCGGCGCAATCCGGGTGATCTATCGCAGACAAACAACAAGCACACAATAAGTACTCATCTAATGCACAGGTAAAACTCGAACAAGAGAACGAACCAGAAAGTTCAATTTAAGAACTCCGGTTGCAAAGAAAGAACGAACCGAACAAAAACAAACGGCGAAAGAAAACAACTCGGTTCTAGCAAGTTGAAACTAGGTCAAATTTTACCGGGGCAAAACTTGTTTAAGTTGATTAGACGGAACGGCGGTTTCGAAACGAAACTCCAGGCGCTTGAATCACCTGATTCCGATAAACGAGCGAAAGAAAGACTAGAAGAAGATCGGATCTGAAATCGCGATCGCGGAAAAGACGCGGAATAAATCCGACGAGAAGAAAAAGAAGAACGGTTAAACGAACGGACGTTCGTTAACCTAGAAGAATCCGGTGATCACGTTCGTTAGGACGAACGGTCCGGCGAACGGTCCAAAGGCAACTAAATCGGAGAAGAAAACGAATCCGATCTAGGGTTTCGGAGAAGAAAACCGAAACGAAAAACCGATCTAGAACACCGGAACGGTTTGGCAAAGAACCGGAAAGAAGAATCGGAACGATTAGAAGAAAACGATCCGATGAAAAGAATAGATGTAGCGCGGGGCTACCTCCGGCGAGGTCTCCGGCGAGGGGCTCCGGCGGCGTGGGCGTGGGGCGGCGCGGCAAGGTGCGGCGGTGGCTAGGTGCGACGGCGGTGGCGGCTAAGGCGGCGGCGGCGTAGGGCGCGGGCGGCGGCTTAGGGCGCGGGGTGCGGTGGAGTGCTTGGGGTTGAGAGAGGCTTGGGAATTTGATGTGTTTAGAGGGGGGGGTGCTTGGGTATTTATATTGGGGAGGGGAGGGGTTTACTTGGGGTAGAGGGCAAGGAATTAGACTAGGAATAGGAATAGAAAAGAGGGAAGGAAAAGATCTAGAAATAGAAAAGGAATATACGGAAGTAGGACCAAAGTCCTACTAGGATTCGGTACAGGAGAGAGGCGGCGGCCTCCTGCGCCTGCGCCTGGCGCGCGGCTAGCGATGGCCTTGGCCGGCTGCTTGGCTTGCGGCGGCTTGGGCATTTGGCCCGGCTGGCCTGCGAATAGTTTCTTTTTTTTTAACGGTTCAGCGCGCAGAAAAAAAACAAAAAGAGATCTAAACGAACTCCGAAAAATCTAAAGTAAATTTTTCTCGACTCCTAAAAATGAGCCGAACAAAATGAACTTTTCTCCGGACCTAAAATGCAATTTTCGAAAACGCGCATTTTTCCCTATCCAAATAAAATGCAAATAAAACTCCGACAAACAAAAATTGATCTATTTATTAAATCTTCATTTTTCCTAAATTTGGGAAAGTCATATTATTCGTTCTCTCATATATTTTTGACACCGGAAAAATTATTGAAGATAAAATAAATAAATCAAATGATCCTATTTTCAAACTTCGAGAAAACTCTCAAATATGAAAATAACGAAATCTCCAACTCTCTCCGAGGGTCCTTGAGTTGCGTGAAATTTCTAGGATCAACCAAAATGCAAGAAAATAAGCTATGCATGATGATCTAGTGTATAACATTCCAAATTGAAAATTTGGGATGTTACAGGATAGCTTGTGTGCATCTGACAGATCCTAGATGAGCCGGAGCACCAGGTCACCTTCTTGAAAAGTCCTAGACTTAACCCGGCGGCTGTGGTAACAGCGCGGGTCTTGTTGATAAATTGCTGATCGAACCGCTGCTAAGTCTCTCTCCTCATCTAACAAGTCAAGTGCATCCTGTCGGGCTTGTTCGTTATTAGCTTCAACGTAAGCCGCCACACGGGGCGAGTCATGACGGATGTCGCTAGGCAGCACCGCTTCCGCTCCATAAACCATGAAGAAAGGTGTATAACCTGTAGACCTATTAGGAGTCGTGTTGATACTCCACAGCACTGAGGGTAACTCCTCTACCCAACAATTTGGCGTCCGTTGCAAGGGAACCATAAGCCGGGGTTTGAGACCTTTTAAGATTTCCTAATTTGCTCTCTCAGCCTGACCATTGGATTGGGGGTGAGCTACAGAAGAAACATCAAGCCGGATATGCTCGCGTTGATAAAACTCCTCCATAGCCCCTTGGGACAAATTAGTGCCATTGTCAGTGATAATGTTGTGTGGAAAACCAAAGTGAAAAACCACCTTTTTCATGAACTGAACCGCCATGGCTGCATTACACTTACTCACTGGCTCTGCCTCCACCCATTTTGTGAATTTGTCAACTGCCACTAAAAGATGTGTCTTTTTATCCTTGGACCTTTTGAAAGGTACAACCATGTCAAGCCCCCAGACTGCAAACGGCCAAGTGATTGGAATCATCCGCAATTCCTGAGCCGGCACATGCGCTCGTCGTGCAAATTTTTGACATCCATCACATCTACTGACCAGATCTTCTGCATCAGCGTGAGCCGTCAACCAGTAAAAACCATGACGAAAAGCTTTGGACACAAGAGATTTTGACCCGGCGTGATGACCACAATCCCCTTCATGGATCTCACGAAGTATTTCTTGGCCTTCTTCAGGAGAAACACACCGCTGAAACGCTCCAGTGACGCTACGATGGTATAACTCTCCGCCAGAAATCGTCATTGACTTGGACCGCTGGGTTATTTGTCGGGCTAGGGTTTCATCCTCTGGCAACTCGCCCCGCGTCATGTAAGCCAAGAATGGTACTGTCCAATCTGGGATGACGTGAAGAGCCGCCACCAACTGTGCCTCCGGGTCAGGAACGGACAAATCTTCCTCTGTAGGTAACTTAACAGACGGGATATGCAAAACATCCAAAAAGGTGTTAGGTGGCACCGGCTTACGCTGATATCCCAACTGGCTTAAGGCATCAGCCGCTTCATTCTTTCTACGGTCAATGTGTTCCACTTGATAACCTTTAAAATGTCCTGCAACAGCGTCGACCTCACAGCGATAAGCCGCCATGAGAGGATCCTTGGAATCCCACTTGCCTGATACCTGTTGAGCCACCAAATCTGAATTGCCAAGGCATCGGACCCGGCTTAGACTCATTTCTTTAGCCATTCGAAGACCATGGAGCAAGGCTTCATATTCTGCTGCATTGTTAGTACAAGGAAACATCAATCGCAACACATAACAAAATTTTTCACCTCGAGGGGAAGTTAATACAACTCCAGCCCCCGAGCCTTCCAACTGTCTGGACCCATCAAAGTGAATCGTCTAATATGGTTTCTCCTCTGGCATCTGCATCTCTGTATAGTCATTAATAAAGTCAACCGGTGCTTGAGATTTGATCGCAGTACGTGGCACATACTTCAACCCATGAGACCCAAGTTCAATGGCCCACTTGGCGACTCGTCCAGTAGCTTCTCTATTTTGAATGATGTCTCCCAAAGGAGTAGAGCTAACCACCATGATTGGGTGACCCTGAAAGTAATGTTTGAGCTTTCGGCTTGCCATGAACACCCCATAAACGAGCTTCTGCCAATGTGGATATCTCTGTTTAGATTCAATCAACAACTCACTGACGTAGTAAACCGGCCGTTGGACCGGATGTTCTTTGCCAGCCTCCTTGCGTTCCACCACAATCGCCACACTAACAGCTCGTGAGTTAGCGGCTACATATAACAATAGCGGCTCTTTCTCAACCGGAGCAGCAAGAACCGGCGGCTCAGCAAGCTGTTTCTTCAGATCCTCAAAGGCAGAATTTGCAGCTTCACTCCAAACAAAGTCATCCGTCTTTTTCATCATCTGATACAAAGGCATCGCCTTCTCCCCTAACCGGCTTACGAACTGGCTCAGAGCAGCAACATGACCCGCCAGCCGTTGAACGTCATTGATGCATGTTGGTTTGGCCAAGGATGTGATTGCCTTAATTTTCTCCGGGTTAGCTTCAATACCTTGGTTGGACACCAAAAAACCCAAGAGTTTGCCAGCTGGGACTCCAAAAACACACTTGGCCGGGTTAAGCATCATCTTGTAGACCCGGAGGTTATCAAAGGTCTCCTTCAGATCTGTTACCAAGGTTTCCTCTTTTCTGGACTTCACCACTATATCATCCACATAAGCATGAACATTCTGCCCAATCTGATTGTGAATTCAATTCTATACACACCGTTGATAAGTCGCCTGGGCACTCTTAAGCCCAAAAGGCATAGACACATAGCAGAAGGCTCCAAACGGAGTGATGAAAGCTGTCTTCTCCTGGTCCTTGACTGCCATCTTGATCTGATGATAACCCGAATAAGCATCCAGAAAACTCAAATGCTCACAACCCGCCGTAGCATCAATGATCTGATCAATATGAGGGAGAGCAAAAGGGTCAGCCAGACAAGCCTTGTTCAAATCGGTGTAATCCACACACATACGCCAGGTGCCGTTCTTCTTGAGTACAAGCACCGGGTTAGCCAACCACTCTGGGTGAAAGACTTCAATGATGAACCCGACCGCCAAGAGCCGGGCCACCTCTTCTCCAATGGCCTTGCGCCTTTCCTCGTTAAACCGTCGGAGAAACTGCCTGACTAGCTTAAACTTCGGATCAGTATTAAGAGTGTGCTCAGCGAGTTCTCTGGGACACCCGGCATGTCAGAAGGTTTCCATGCAAAGATGTCCCGGTTCTCACAGATGAACTCGATGAGCGCGCTTTCCTATTTTGGATCCAAGTTGGCACTGATGATGAACTGCTTGGATGAGTCGCCGGGCACAAAATCAACTGTCTTGGTGTCGTCAGCTGACTTGAATTTCAACACCGGTTCATGCTCCGTTGTTGGCTTCTTTAAAGACGTCATGTCTGCCGGGTCAACATTATCTTTATAAAACTTTAACTCCTCTGTTGCACAAACAGACTCAGCGTAAGCAGCATCTCCTTCTTCACACTCCAGGGCTATTTTCCGGCTTCCATGTACTGTAATGGTGCCTTTATAACCCGGCATCTTGAGCTGCAAATACACATAACATGGCCAAGCCATGAACTTGGCATAAGCCGGCCGTCCAAACAGAGCATGATATGGGCTTTTGATCTTAACCACCTCAAAAGTTAACTTCTCAGCCCTGGAATCATATTCATCCCCAAAGGCTACTTCCAGTTCATTCTTTCCAACTGGGTATGCCGACTTGCTAGGCACGACACCGTGAAAAACAGTATTTGATTGCTTAAGACTCTTATCAGTCAATCTCATCCGATGGAACGTCTCATAGTAGAGGATGTTGATGCTACTGCCTCCATCCATGAGCACTTTAGTGAATTTATATCCACCAACATGAGGTGCCACTACCAAGGCTAAGTGACCCGGATTATCAACCCGGGGAGGATGATCTTCTCTTCTCCACACAATAGGCTGTTCAGACCACCTCAAATAACGTGGAATCGCCGGCTCAACGGCATTGACAGCCCTCTTATGAAGCTTCTGGTCCCTCTTGCATAAACTAGTGGTAAATACATGGTATTGCCCACTATTCAACTGTTTTGGGTTGCTCTTATATCCGGACTGTTGCTGCTGATTACCTTGGTCGGGTTGTGGATTATAACCTCCCTGGTTACCCGTCTGGCCCTGACCGTGAAAACCGCCTCCACCTGAACTGGCGCTCGGGCCATGAAAGCTGCCTCCGCCTGAACCGCCGCCAGGCCCGTGACTTCCATCAAATGTGTTTGAATTTTTAAATGCCTTCATGATTGTACAGTCCTTCCATAGATGGGTGGCTGGCTTCTCTCGGGTGCCGTGTCTTGGGCAAGGTTCATTCAATAGTTGCTTGAGGGTGGGACCTGACCCGCCTGACCGAGGGGGTTGCCTACCCTTGCGCCGTTGATTGTTGCCCTGTGCATTGGTGTTAGCCACAAATTCGCCAGCCTTACGTTTATTACCTCCTTGATTTGCTGGGTTATGCTGGTGACCCTTGCCGTTGCCGTTCTTCTTTCCCTTCCCTGTTTTTTCTTCATCAAACATGGGATCCTTGGTACTGTCAGAATCAACATACTTGACCAGAGCCGCCATCAACTGGCCCATGTCATTGCAGTCACGCTTGAGCCGCCCCAGCTTCTGCTTCAGAGGTTCAAAACAGCAATTTTTCTCCAACATTAAGACTGCCGAGCCAGTATCCATCTTATCAGATGAATGTATTATCTCCTTGACCCGGCGCACCCAATGGGTTGTGGACTCCCCTTCCTCTTTCTTACAATTAGTCAGGTCCACGATTGACATAGGTTTCTTACATGTGTCTTTTAAGTTCTGAATGAACCGGGCCTTCAACTCCACCCATGAGCCGATGGAATTGGGTGGCAACCCTTTCAACCAAGTGCGAGCCGTTCCATCCAACATCATGGTGAAGTACTTAGCCATTGCTGCATCGCTGACCTCCAACAGCTTCGTTGCCATCTCGTAACTCTCAATCCATGCCCCAGGTTGCAAATCGGCCGTGTAGTTAGGCACTTTACGAGGCCCCTTGAAGTCTTTCGGCAAGCGCTCATTACGTATAGCCGGCACCAGGCAAGGAACACCTCCTGTTCTTGTGGCTACTCCTGCCTCAATAGAGGTTGCCGGATAAGCCAGAAAAGTTTGATGAGCCGCCTGCTCAACTTCCAGTTGAACCGCCCGCTCAGCCTCTTGTCGGATCCTCTCCTGATCCGCTAAGTGAAGGGCTCCAGCTTGCACCGGCTCATGCATGCACGGTTGGTTACGGCGTTGAACATTGCTTGACATATCAGCTGAGTCCATATGCCTGCTGTAGCTCGGGCTCAGGCTTGGGTGAGGGGTTGAATAGATTCTGTCTCGACTGTAAGAGTACGCATCCTGCTGCGCTAGAGCCGTCTGAAGAAGTTCTCTCACCCTTTGTGTTTCGATTGCTGCCGGAGAGTCGCCTTCCATCGAGGGAGCCGCCAAATGAGCCGACGCAGCAATGATGTTTTACAAAGGATTGGAGAAATGACCTGGTGGTGTTGGCGCATAATGAGGCGGAGCGGTATACATACGAGGTGGTTCCATGGCCCGCAGCTAAACCAGTGCTCCGGGTGTCGTGATCCGATTTGCCTCCGGTGGGTTACTTGGACCAGCCCCGGGTGTATGGAAAAGGTTCCTAGGATCGAGCGTCAGAGGTAGACGTGACTGAGTTTTCTGATGCCTTCTTCTCATGACCTCGTTTGACGCGTTCAGATCCACCGTGAGCCGGAAAGTCTCCGCTTGAAGCTGCTGAGCACGAGCGTCCAAAGCCGTCCGCTCCGCGGCCATCCTGACCTCTTCTGCTGCTAAATTTTCCTTGGCATGTGCCATCTCTTCACGTACCCGTGCCACCTCCGCGTCATACTAAGCTTTATCCGCCGGCTCTACCACAACAATCAACAGAGTCGTCAGCTTATCCATGAGGTCCATTAGCATCTGAGTAGGGGGCGCGCGGGGTCTCCTGATCCGGCCGCTGCCGACCCGGTGGTTGTTGCGGTTGCAGCCGTGGAGTTCTGCCCGGGTTGAGTGCCTGCCATGAAGACTCTGGCTCGATTCGGCGGCTCAAAGGGGTCCAGTATACTGCTGCCATCGGAACAGCCCCCAAGCATGCCATCCTATAGCTGATACAAAGAATCTGTCTCGTCTGTTGATGACGTAGCGTCAGAACAGATGGCTGTCTCACCGCCATCCACTGATCCTTTAGAGTATTCACCGCCGTGGACGCAACCCATGAAGGCATGCCTCACGACAGGTTGAACCCGGGCGGATCTCGTGCGCTGAGCCGTCTCGACGAGGTTGGTGTGGACGTCCGGCTCAGGGCCCGATTCGCCGATCCGGTCGATGAAGACACGATTTCCGCCGAAGGGGACCCGGTACCCGTACTCAATTGAGCCGGCCTCAGGGCCCCAGCCTTCATCGTCGATGTAGAGCTTGCCGCGACGACTCTTGGTCATCCGGCCCACAATGTATCCCTTGAGCCCTTCGAAGTTGCCCTTCAAGAACTCAAATCCACCGTGCGCTAGCCCCACGGTGGGCGCCAACTGTCGTGGAATTGTCACGACAGATGTCCTAGCGAAAGGACTTAGTCGTAGGGCCATCGCAACTAGGAAGCTTAAAGGGGTTAATCGGGACAAAGGACACGAGAGGTTTTATACTAGTTCGGCCCCTTACGATGAAGGTAAAAGCCTACGTCTAGTTGTGTTTGGAATTGCTAGGGTTTTGAAGACCAGGGAGCGAATATGTCTGCCCTGGCTTCGATTTGTTGTCTCCTTCCCTAAGCCGCCGCTGGGTCGTCCCCTTATATACACGGGTTGACGCCTGGCAGCCTACAGAGTCCTGGCCGGCTTATAAAACGTGTCCAGCTCGGCGACTTCTTTTACATGCCTTTCTTTACAAGTCTTTCCTTACAATAGTGGTTTACAATATTGGGCCTTAAGCCGCCTCTGGGGTTTAGGCCTTCTATAAGTCTTAATAAACTATCGCCTTGAATGTTATTGGGCTTCTTTTGTAACCCACCATTAGGGCTGACCCGGCCCCTCCTGGGCGGGTCATACCTGGTAGCTATATCCCCAACACCTCCCCCTAGTCCAATTCGGACTAAGCCTTGGGGGGGGGGGTGCGCAGCCTCCCGTCTCTCTTTCCCCTAAAGCCCAATAAGGCCCATATACTCCCCGACGAATTCCCGTAGCTCTCCGGTACTCTGAAAAATACCCGAATCACTAGGAACCTCTCCGATGTCCGAATATAGTCGTCAAATATATTTATCTTTACGTCTCGACCATTTTGAGACTCCTCGTCATGTCCCCGATCTCATCTGGGACTCCGAACTACCTTCGGTACATCAAAACACATAAACTCATATTACCGATCATCATCGAACGTTAAGCGTGCGGACCCTACGGGTTCGAGAATTATGTAGACATGACCGAGACACGTCTCCGGTCAATAACCAATAGCGGAACCTGATGCTCATATTGGCTCCTACATATTCTACGAAGATCTTTATCGGTCAAACCGCATAACAACATACGTTGTTCCCTTTGTCATCGGTATGTTATTTGCCCGAGATTCGATCGTCGGTATCTCAATACCTAGTTCAATCTCATTACCGGCAAGTCTCTTTACTTGTTCCGTAATGCATCATCCCGCAACTAACTCATTAGTCACATTGCTTGCAAGGCTTATAGTGATGTGCATTACCGAGAGGGCCCAAATATACCTCTCCTACAATCGGAGTGACAAATCCTAATCTCGATCTATGCCAACTCAACAAGTACCATCGGAGACACCTGTAGAGCACCTTTATAATCACCCAGTTACATTGTGACGTTTGGTAGCACATAAAGCGTTCCTCCGGTATTCGGGAGTTGCATAATCTCATAGTCAGAGGAACATGTATAAGTCATGAAGAAAGTAGTAGCAACAAACTAAACGATCATCGTGCTAAGCTAATGGAATGGGTCAAATCAATCACATCATTCTCTAATGATGTGATCCCATTAATCAAATGACAACTCATGTCTATGGCTAGGAAACTTAACCATCTTTGATTCAACGAGCTAGTCAAGTAGACGCATACTAGTGACACTCTGTTTGTCTATGTATTCACACATGTACTAAGTTTCCGGTTAATACAATTCTAGCATGAATAATAAACATTTATCATGATATAAGGAAATAAATAATAACTTTATTATTGCCTCTAGAGCATATTTCCTTCAGTCTCCCACTTGCACTAGAGTCAATAATGTAGTTCACATCTTTACGTGATTAGTTCACATCTCCATATGACTAATACCCAAAGGGTTTACTAGAGTCAATAATCTTGTTCACATCGCTACGTGATTAACACCCAAAGAGTGATCATGTTTTGCTTGTGAGAGAAATTTAGTCTACGGGTCTGCAACATTCAGATCCGTATGTATTTCGTAAATTTCTATGTCTACAATGCTCTGCACGGAGCTACTCTAGCTAATTTCTCCCACTTTCAATATGTATCCAGATCGAGACTTAGATTCATCTAGATCGATGTAAAGATCTTGCATCGACGTAACTCTTTACGACGAACTCTTTTATCGCCTCCATAATTGAGAAATATTTCCTTAGTCCTCTAGGGATAATTTTGACCGCTGTCCAGTGATTTACTCCTAGATCACTACTATACTCCCTTGCCAGAATCATGATAAGGTATACAATAGGACTGGTAAATAGCATAACATACTTCATAGAACCTATGACTGAGGCATAGGGAATGACTTTTCATTCTCTTTCTATTTTCTGCCATGGTCGTGTTTTGAGTCTTTACTCAACTTCACACCTTGCAACACAGGCAAGAACTCCTACTTTGACTGTTCCATTTTGAACTACTTCAAAATCTTGTCAAGGTATGTACTCATTGAAAATATATCAAGCGTCTTGATCTATCTCTATAGATCTTGATGCTCAATATGTAAGTAGCTTCACCGAGGTCTTTCTTTGAAAAACTCATTTCAAACATTCCTTTATGCCTTCTAGAAAATTCTACATTATTTCCAATCAACAATATGTCATTCACATACACTTATCAGAAATGATGTAGTGCTCCCGCTCACTTTCTTGTAAATACAGGCTTCACCGCAAGTCTGTATAAAACCATATGTTTTGATCACTTTATCAAAGCATATATTCCAACTCCGAGATGCTTGCACCAGTCCATAGATGGATCGCTGGAGCTTGATCACTTTGTTAGCACCTTTTAGGATCAACAAAACCTTCTGGTTGCATCATATACAACTCTTCTTTAAGAAATCCATTAAGGAATACAGTTTTGACATCCATTTGCCAGATTTCATAAAATGCGGCAACTGCTAACATGATTCAGGCAGACTTTTAGGCATCGATACGAGTGAGAAAATCTCATCGTAGTCAACACCTTGAACTTGTCAAAAACATTTCGCGACAATTCGAGCTTTGTAGATAGTAATACTACTATCAGCCTCCATCTTCCTCTTGAAGATCCATTTATTCTTAATGACTCACTGATCATCGGGCAAGTCAATCAAAGTCCATACTTTGTTCTCATACATGGATCCCATCTCAGATTTCATGGCCTCTGGCCATTTCGCGGAAGCTGGGCTCATCATCGCTTCCTCATAGTTTGTAGGTTCGTCATGGTCTAGTAACATGACTTACAGAAAGGATTACCGTACCACTCTGGTGTGGACCATACTCTGGTTGTCCTATGAGGTTCGATAGTAACTTGATCTGTTCATGATCATCATCATTAGCTTCCTCACTAATTGATGTAGAGATCACTAGAACTGATTTATGTGATGAACGACTTTCCAATTCGGGAGAAGGTACAATTACCATATCAAGTTCTACATTCCTCCCACTCACTTCTTTTGAGAGAAACTTCTTCTCTAGAAAGGATCCACTCTTAGCAACAAAGATATTGCCTTTTGGATCTGTGATAGAAGGTGTACCTGAAGGAAATATGCCCTAGATTCAATAATAAAGTTATTATTTATTTCCTTATTTCATGATAAATGTTTATTATTCATGCTAGAATTGTATTAACCGGAAACATAATACATGTGTGAATACATAGACAAACATAGTGTCACTAGTATGCCTCTACTTGACTACCTCGTTAATCAAATATGGTTAAGTTTCCTAACCATAGACATGAGTTGTCATTTGATTAACGGGATCACATCATTAGGAGAATGATGTGATTGACTTGACCCATTCTGTTAGCTTAGCACTTGATCGTTTAGTATGTTGCTATTGCTTTCTTCATGACTTATACATGTTCCTACGACTATGAGATTATGCAACTCCTGTTTACCAGAGGAACACTTTATGTGCTACCAAACATCACAGCGTAACTGTGTGATTATAAAGGTGCTCTACAGGTGTCTCCGAAGGTACTTGTTGAGTTGGCGTATTTCGAGATTAGGATTTGTCACTCCGATCGTCGGAGAGGTATCTCTGGGCCCACTCGGTAATACACATCACTATAAGCCTTGCAAGCATTGTAACTAATGAGTTAGTTGCGGGGTGATGTATTACGGAACGAGTAAAGAGACTTGCCGGTAACAAGACTGAACAAGGTATTAAGATACCAACGATCGAATCTCGGGCAAGTAACATACCGATGACAAAGGGAACAACGTATGTTGTTATGCGGTTTGACCGATACAGATCTTCGTAGAATATGTAGGATCCAATATGAGCATCCAGGTTCCGCTATTGGTTATTGACCGGAGACGTGTGTCGGTCATGTCTACATAGTTCTCGAACCCGTAGGGTCCGCACGTTTAACGTTCGGTGACGATTTGTATTATGAGTTTATGTGTTTTGATGTACCGAAGATAGATCGGAGTCCCGGATGAGATCGGGGACATGACGAGGAGTCTCAAAATGGTCGAGACGTAAAGATCGATATATTGGATGACTATATTCGGACATCGGAAAGGTTCCGAGTGATTCGGGTATTTTTTGGAGTACCGGAGAGTTACGGTAATTCGCCGGGGAGTATATGTGACTTATTGGGCTTTAGGGGAAACAGAGAGGAGAGGCTGCAGCCCCCCCAATGCTTAGTCCGAATTGGATTAGGGGGAGGGACGGCGCCCCCTCCTTCCTTCTCTTCTCTTTTCCCTTTCCTTCTCTCCTACTCCTACTACTTGGAAGGGCTCCTAGTTCTACTAGGAAAGGGGGAATCCTACACCCGGTGGGAGTAGGACTCCCCTAGGGCGATCCATAGAGAGGGCCGGCCCTCCCCCTCCTCCACTCCTTTACATACGGGGAGGGGGCACCCCTTAGAGACACAACAATTGATCATTGATTTTTTAGCCGTGTGCAGTGCCCCCTCCACCATAATCCACCTTGGTCATATCATAGCGGTGCTTAGGCGAAGCCCTGCGTTGGTCGCATCATCATCACTGTCATCATGCCGTTGTGTTGACGGAACTCTCCCTCGAAGATCTGCTGGATCGGAGTTCGTGGGACGTCATCGAGCTGAACGTGTGCTGAACTCGGAGGTGCCGTGCGTTTGGTACTTGGATCGGTCGGATCGTGAAGACGTACGACTACATCAACCGCGTTGTGCTAACGCTTCCGCTTTCGGTCTACGAGGGTACGTGGACACACTCTCCCCTCTCGTTGCTATGCATCACCATGATCCTGATTGTGCATAGGATTTTTTTTGAAATTACTACGTTACCCATCCGTGGCATCCGAACCAGGTTTATGCGTAGATGTTATATGCACGAGTAGAACACAAGTGAGTTGTTGGCGATACAAGTCATACTGCTTACTAGCATGTCATACTTTGGTTCGGTGGTATTGTTGGATGAAGCGGCCCAGACCGACATTACGCGTACGCTTACGCGAGACTGGTTCTACCGACGTGCTTTTCACACAGGTGGCTGGCGGGTGTCAGTTTCTCCAACTTTAGTTGAACCGAGTGTGGCTATGCACGGTCCTTGTGAAGGTTAAAACAGCACTAACTTGACGAACTATCGTTGTGGTTTTGATGCGTAGGTAAGAACGGTCCGTGCTCATCCCGTAGCAGCCACGTAAAACTTGCAACAACAAAGTAGAGGACGTCTAACTTGTTTTTGCAGGGCATGTTGTGATGTGATATGGTCAAGACGTGATGAAATATAAATTGTTTTATGAGATGATCATGTTTTTTTAAAGTTATCGGCTACTGGCAGGAGCCTTATGGTTGTCTCTTTATTTGCATAAGATGCAAGTTCTATGTAATTGCTTTACTTTATCGCCATGCGATTGCAATAGTTGCAAAAGCAATAGCTGGTGAGACGACCATCTGACGACACGTTGATAAAAGATCAAGATGATGGAGATCATAGTGTCATGCCGGTAACAATGGAGATCAAGACAGTACTTTGGAGATGGAGATCAAAAGCACAAGATGATGATGGTCATATCATGTCACATATTATGATTGCATGTGATGTTTATCTTTTATACATCTTATTTTGCTTAGTTCGGAGATAGCTTTATGTAAAACCCTCGATGCGACTATATCTCCCACGTGTCGAGGCACGACTTAGAGGCATAATCGCATTGAAGGCATATGTCGCAAGTTAGGCAATCTTCACAACATCCCATGTAATATATAGATAATAAAAGGGGAGATAACATAGTTGGCTTACACTCGCCACGTCAATCAAGGTACATAAATAACATTACATCATCCAAACACTCATGGCTCGACTACGGCGCCAAAATAAAAGATAACCCAACATGTGACACGGTCCCGATCACCCCCAACTGGGCACCACTACTGATCATCAGGAAAGGAAACATAGTATCGTTGAGAGTCCTCGTCGAACTCCCACTTGAGATCGAGCGCGTCACCTGGAGCGGAATCATCAGGCCCTGCATCTGGTGTAATAGTAATTTGTGAGCCACAGGGACTCAGCAATCTCGCACCCTCACAATCAAGACTATTTAAGCTTAATAGGTATGGCAAGGTAAATATGTGGAGCTGCAGCAAGCGACTAGCAAATATGGTGGCTATCATGTTCGCAAAAGAGAGCGAGAAGAGGAGGCAAAGCGCGAGCGAGAAACTAGAGGACAACCTGCGCAAACATTACTCCAACACCATGTCCACTTCCCGGACTCCGCCGAGAAGAGGCCATCATGGTAACACACTCAGTTGATTCATTTTAATTAAGTTAAGGTTCAAGTTATCTACAACCGGACATTAACAAATTCCCATCTGCCCATAACCGCGGGCACAACTTTCGAAAATTCAAATCCCTGCAGGGGAGTCCCAACTTAGCCCATGACAAACTCTCACGGTCAACGAAGGAATAGACCTCCTCCCAAGATGTTCTGATCAGACTCGGTACCTTGGTTCTTCAAGACACTTCGACAGGTTAAAACAAGACCAGCAACACCGCCCGAATGTGCCGACAAATCCCGATAGGAGCTGCATATATCTCGTTCTCAGGGCACACTCAGATGAGCTCTCCATACAACTAAAACCAAACCTCGAGTTTCCCTGAGGGGGCGCTGCACAGGACTCTAGTTTGGACCAACACTCAAAGGAGCACTGGCCCAGGGGGGCTAAAATAAGATGACCCTCGGGCTCCGGAAACCCAAGGGAAAAAGAGGCTAGGTGGAAAATGGTAAAACCAAGGTTGGGCATTGCTGGAAAAGCTTTAATCAAGGTGAACTATCAAGGGGTTCCCATTATAACCCAACCGCGTAAGGAACGCAAAATCCGGGAACATAACACCGATATGACGGAAACTAGGGCGGCAAGACTGGAACAAAACACTAGGCGAGAGGCCGAGCCTTCCACCCTTTACCAATTATATAGATGCATTAAGATAACATGGCAATATAATGATATCCCAACAAGTAAATAAATGTTCCAACAAGGAACGGCCTCCAATCTTCACCTGCAACTAGCAACGCTATAAGAGGGGTTGAGCAAAGCGGTAACATAGCCAATCAACGGTTTGCTAGGACATGGTGGGTTAGAGGTTTGACATGGAAATTTGGGAGGCTTGAAAGCAAGTGGTAGGCATCGTAGCATTAGCATAGCAAAAGAGCGAGCAATCTAGCATAGCAAAGATAGTAGTGATTTCGAGGGTATGATCATCTTGCCTGCAAAGTTGTCAGAGTTGACTGGCTCCTCGAAAGCAAACTCAACAGGCTCCTCGTTAGCAAACTCGTCTCCCGTCTCTACCCAAACAAGACAAACAAGCAACAAGGACACAATCAACCACGTGCAAAGCTCAATCAATATGATGCAAAGATGGTATGCTATGCGGGATGCGATGCGGGATGCATATGCAAGATGTGACAAGGAATGCATGAACCTGGCCTCAACTTGGGAATCCAAGTGTGCCACTGGAAAGATGAGATGAAATCTCTTGAAAATGATATAAAGAACGCCGGAATCGGAGTTATGCTTTGGAAATGGCAAGCGATTCAAATATGACACCGGTCTGCGATTTACAGCAAGTAGCCATCTAAATGCAAAGAGATGAACATGCTACAGCACCCACACATGGCATAAAAATACATGGCAGGGATGCATACAAGATGCTTAACAAAAGTCTAGCACCGAGCTATGGCCAATTCATCCATTAACAGGTTCAAACAAGCATGGCAAAAATGCATATGGTAAACAGATTTCAGACTTAGTGAAATTAACACTTGTCTGGAATTTCAGATCAGATAGCACTCTTCGGAGCAACAAAACTACATGCTAAAGGACCTGAACATGGCAAAGTAAAGCATGGCATGGAGATACTCAAAGAGCTTAACAAAAGTACCTTAGTGACCTTGAGCCAAAAGGGATCAGAAAATACAATTGCAAGCATGTGAACATGGCAAAAACATAATCAGTTCTCAGACTTAGTGAAAACTGGAGCATGCTGAAAACAGATATCAAGTAGGCATGTTTACGAGCTCGATGCACTCACTATAGAGCAAGTCTTGACAAACTAAGAATACACCCATCAAGAATACACAAAATGCAAGCTAGACATGGCAAGAACAATAGCATAGAATGCACGGATCAACTACAACATCCTCGGCAAAATCGCTAACAAGTAGACAATCTGCCTAGATTCATGAAGTAGCAAAAGTAGAGCTCGATTGACTCAAGCTAGGGTGCTCCATAATTGCAAACAAAGACATGGATGGATAGAGCACTACAAGATTAACAAAACATCCTTACTGATCATCCTCAAAAGAGGCACGGATCACTAGGAAACAACATGAACATATGGCCATATGAGATAAATAGCTCAAGGACTTGGTGGAAATGCTAAGTCCCTGAAATCAGAATTACCAAGTGCCTCACTTTGCAAGCTTGTGCTAGTCACCACACACATCACAAAAATATATGGGTTGCACCTCTGGAAAGATGGCAAAACCCTTAACAAAACATATGTAGAGCTCATGGGCATAGCATGCACACAATAATCATGGCAAAAATGACAAATATCTAAAAGGAGCAGCAGATCTGACAAATATCTCAAGTAGCCTCCTTCTAAAAGCATTTCGGGCATCAAGA
The DNA here is from genome assembly GCF_003073215.2 of Triticum urartu. Classification (NCBI taxonomy): domain Eukaryota; kingdom Viridiplantae; phylum Streptophyta; class Magnoliopsida; order Poales; family Poaceae; genus Triticum; species Triticum urartu. Next base: position 366,810,495 of record NC_053028.1, on the reverse strand, counting down.
TGAACTCAAATGAAAATGATGCAATGGAATGAAATGATGTACTCTCTGAGATGAACATTTTGATATGCTATATGCCCAAAACGAAGCTACGGATGCAAAGTTACGGCACGATAAACATGGCAATAAAATTAGGGTTTCGGGCAAAAAGTCAACCGAGGCAAATATCCCAGATCTAGATCCAGCCGGGCGCGCTTTATGAGGTTCGCCAGGATCACTGTTCACCGGAGGGAGGAAGCTCGCCGGAGTAGAGGAAGGAGACCGGGACGGAGTGGCCGGAGCGGGGCGGCGCTCGCCGGCGCAGGCGGCGGCCGGAACGGGGCGGCGATGTCGGCGGCGCGGCGGCCGGGTGGCGGCGATGTCGGTGCCGGCCGGCGAGGAGCACGCGGCGGGGCAGCGCGCCGGAGATGGCGGGCGGCGGCGCCGGACTGGAGGAGCCGGCCGGCTCGGGCGGGGGCAAGGCCGGCTCGGGCGGCGCGGAGGGAGTGGGCTCGGGGGCCGGATCTGGGCCCGTCGGGCCCCGGCGGTGCGCGGGTCGGCAGCGGTGACGTGGCGGCGCGGGAGTGGCTGGTGGCGGTGTGTCTGGCGTGGTCCGGACGTGTCCGGCCGCGCGGGGACGATTTTTTTAGGGTTTCGGACGAGGGAGATCCGGATTTCGGGGAAGGGTCTATATATAGGCATAGAGGGAGCTAGGAGAGTCCAAATGAGGTGCGGTTTTCGGCCACGCGACCGTGATCGAACGCTCTAGATGATGGAGAAGGTTTAGGTGGGTTTTGGGACAAAATGGAGGGGTGTTGGGCTGCAACACACATGAGGCCTTTTCGGTCCCTCGGTTAACCGTTGGAGCATCAAACGAAGTCCAAATGGTACGAAACTTGACAGGCGGTCTACCGGTAGTAAACCAAGGCTGCTTGGCAAGTCTCGGTCCAATCTGGAAATGTTTAATCCCCACACACGAAAGAAAGGTAGAAATGACCATCGGAGGAGAACGGAGCGCCGGAATGCAAAACGGACAACGGGGAAAAAGCTCGAATGCATGAGATGAACACGTATGCAAATGCAATGCACATGATGACATGATATGAGATGCATGACAACGACAACAACACATGGAGGCAAAAACCCGAACCCGAGAAAATAAAATAACTTAACGCCGGAAACGGCAAGAGTTGGAGTACAAATTGGGACAGTTACATCCGGGGTGTTACAACACTCCACCACTACGAAAGGATCTCGTCCCGAGATCTAGGACTGAAAGAATGCCGGATACTCAGAACGGAGGTGATCCTCGCGTTCCCAGGTAGCTTCACGGTCGGAATGGTGTGACCACTTGACTTTGAGGAATTTGATTGACTTATTGCGAGTCTTGCATTCAGTCTCTTCAAGAATAGCAACGGGGTGCTCACGATAGGATAGATCTTCTTGGAGCTCAATGTCCTCGAAGTTGACGGTGCGGTCAGGAGTCTTGAAGCACTTTCGGAGCTGAGAGACATGGAACACATCATGAACATTTGCAAAGTTTGAAGGAAGCTCGAGTTGATAGGCGAGATCGCCTCTCTTGCTGACAATCTTGAAAGGTCCCACGTATCTGGGGGCAAGCTTGCCTTTGATACCGAAGCGACGAGTACCTTTCATAGGAGAGACGTGGAGGTAAACATGATCTCCAATCTCGAAAGCCAAATCACGGTGCTTACTGTCATAGTAGCTCTTCTGGCGGGATTGGGCTGCTTTGAGGTTATCTCGAATGACTTTGCACATTTCCTCTGCCTCTGTGATTAAGTCATTACCCAAAAGCTGACGTTCACCGGTTTCAGACCAGTTGAGAGGGGTACGACACTTCCTGCCATACAGAATTTCAAATGGGGCCTTGCCCGAACTTGCTTGAAAACTGTTGTTGTAGGAGAATTCAGCATAAGGAAGACAATCCTCCCACTTCATGCCGAAGGAGATCACACAAGCCCTGAGCATATCTTCAAGAATCTGATTGACACGCTCGACTTGACCGCTAGTTTGAGGATGGAAAGCTGTGCTGAAGCGGATGTTCGTGCCCATGGCCTTCTGAAAACAATCCCAAAACTTGGAGGTAAAGATGCTGCCACGGTCTAAAGAGATCACTTCTAGAATACCATGCAGAGAGACAATTCGAGAGGTATAGATCTCCGCCAATTGAGCTGTAGTGATTGACTCTTTGATAGGCAGAAAGTGAGCCACTTTGGTGAGTTTGTCGATGACAACGAATATAGCATCATTGCCACACTCTGACTTTGGAAATCCAGTCACGAAGTCCATCTCAATGTGGTCAAACTTCCATTCTGGAATGGCAAGAGGTTGGAGGAGACCAGCTGGCCTTTGGTGTTCTGCCTTCACTCTTCTGCAGACATCACATTCATTCACGAATTGAGCAATCTCGCACTTCATTCGAGTCCACCAATAAGTCTGCTTGAGGTCCTGATACATCTTCGTGCTCCCAGGGTGGATGGAGAGGAGAGAATTGTGAGCCTCGTTCATGATCACTTTACGAAGGTCACCTTTGGGCACAACAATACGATCCTTGAAGAAGAGAGTGTCCTTGTCATCAAGGCAGTAGCACTTGTACTTGGGTTGACTCTTGGCAATCCCAATCTTCACCTTTTTCACCATAGCATCAAGAAGTTGGGCTTGAAGAATCTAGTCTTCCAAGGTAGGAGAGACTTGAAGGTTGGCGAGGAGACCTTGAGGAACAACTTGCAGATTAAGTTTGCGGAAAGCTTCACAAAGCTCGGGTTGATAAGGCTTGATAATCAGACTGTTGCAATAAGCCTTCCTGCTCAATGCGTCAGCAATCACATTGGCCTTGCCTGGAGTATACTCGATACTCGGATTATACTCTTGAATCATTTCGACCCATCGAGTTTGCCTGAGGTTGAGATTAGGCTGAGTGAAAATGTACTTGAGACTCTTGTGATCAGTGAAAATGTCCACTTTTCTTCCCAATAAGAGATGTCTCCAAGTCAAAAGAGCGTGCACAACTGCCGCCAACTCGCGATCATGAGTGGGGTAGTTCTTCTCATTGGGCTTCAACTGGCGAGAGGTATAAGCAACAACTTTCTTCTCTTGCATCAACACTGTGCCAAGACCTTGGAGAGAGGCATCACAAAAGACCTCATACGGCTTGGATTCATCAGGCGGAGTCAGAACTGGAGTAGTGATCAATTTCTCTTTCAAAGTGTTGAAAGCAACGTCACACTCCTGAGACCAAACGTACTTGACGTGCTTCTGGAGAAGATTTGAGAGAGGCTTCGCGATCTTAGAAAAGTTTTCAACGAATCTTCGACAATAGCTTGCGAGACCGAGGAAGCTACGGAGTTGCTTCACATTTTGAGGAGGTTCCCAATTCACAATTGCAGACACCTTCTCAGGATTCACCGCAATGCCCTTGGCAGAGATGATATGACCAAGATAAAGAACCTCATCGATCCAAAATTCACACTTGGAGAACTTGGCGTAGAACTGGTGTTCCCTGAGCTTATCGAGTACCAAACGCAAATGCTTGGCATGATCTTCCTTGTTCTTCGAGAAAACCAGAATGTCGTCGAGATAGACCAAAACGAATTCATTGGTGTAGGCGTTGAAGATGAAGTTCATCATGCGAGAGAACGTCGGAGGAGCGTTGACAAGGCCAAAAGACATGATAGTGTATTCATATGAACCATAGCTTGTCCTGAAAGCCGTCTTGGGAATATCTTGCTCACAGATTCGAATCTGATGATAACCCATACGGAGATCAAGCTTGGAGAATACTTGGGCACCTTTGAGTTGTTCGAACAGCTCGTAGATGTTGGGAAGTGGATATTTGTTCTTGATGGTCTTCTTGTTCAATGGACGGTAATCAACACAAAGTCGGTCCGTTCCATCCTTCTTCTTCACAAAAAGAACACCACAACCCCACGGATAAGAACTAGGCCGGATGAGACCCATTCTTTCTTGAATATCGAGATGCTTCTTCAGCTCCTTCAACTCTTCAGGTCCGAGCTTGTAAGGACGCTTGCACACAGGCTCCGTGTCAGGCTCAAGATCAATAACGAATTCAACTGGCCGGTGCGGAGGCATTCCTGGAAGCTCTTATGGAAAGATGTCTTGATATTCGCAAACGACTGGAATTTGCGAGATAACATCCAGTTCACCCTTCTCATTGAGAGAAAACAGACGAATGGTATCATCACGAGCGGCAAAGACAATTACATCCTCAGACGAATGAGTCAATTGAATCTGCCTGGCTGCACAATCAAGATGCGCCTTGTGCTTAGAAAGCCAATCCATTCCGAGAATAAGATCAATATCCGAATCAGCCAGAACAATAGGAGAAGCTAGAAATTTGTAGTCGCCCAATGTGATAGTAATATCCGGGACGCATAAATTAGCTGTCATTTGCTTGCTCAGTGAAACGATTTGCAAAGAATTTTGCAGATACTGATAGTCGCACTCATACTTCGATGCAAAAGGTTTGGAAATGAAACAATGCGATGCACCAGTGTCAAAAAGAACTTTGGCAGGAATATCGTTAACTGGAAGGTTACCCATAATCACATCTGACGAGTCCTCTGCCTGAGCTGCATTCATCAAGTTGACCTTGGCATGCTTGGGGTTATGCTTGACTGCAGCTGTACTTGCCGATCTGACAGGAGGAGGAGGAGGAAGATGCCTCTGGTTGAAACACTTGTTGGCATAGTGACCCTTCTGTTGGCACTTGTTGCACGTGACCTCTGAAAGCAGACGGTGGTACGGAGCACTTGATCTTGGAGGTTGAGACGAAGTCTTGTTCTGAAAGCTAGGGTTTGGTGGGTGGGAAGATCCACTACCACCTTTGCTCTTCTGCTGATACGGCTGACGGAACGGAGGAGGACGAAGCCAAAACTTCTGCTGCTTGGCCACTTGAGTAGAGGAAGAAGAAGTAGCCTCTCTGACTCGCTTCTTGGAAGCATCACACCTCAATTGAGCAGCCTCTTGCTTCAATGCCATGTTGTAGAACTCATCATACCTCAAGGGCTCAAAGAGAACAAGAGCTAGCTGGATTTCTTCTCTAAGACCACCCCTGAACTGGTATATCATGCTCTTCTCATCAGGGACGTCCTGCTTAGCAAAGCGGGTGAGCTTCTGAAACAACTTGTTGTAGTCATAGACAGACAAAGAGCCTTGCTTCAGGTTATGGAATTCCTCACGGTTGCTTTCAACCATGCTCTGAGGGATATGGTGAGCTCTGAAATCTTGACGGAATTCATCCCAAGTGATAACACGTCCACCTCTAGAATCCTTGTACTGCTGGAACCATTCTGCAGCTTGATCTTTGAGTTGGAAGGAAGCTAACTTGACAAAGTCCTCAGGCCTGACGTTACTGCACTCGAAATGCTTGCACAGATCCACGAGCCAATCGTCAGCATCAGTTGCCTCAACACAATTGCTGAAAGTCTTTGGCCCGTTAGCAAGGAACTGGTTGAGTGTAGCAAAGTGATTTTGATTGTTGCCTTGGTTCCCTTGGTTGCCTTGATTGCGCTCTTGGAGAATTTGCATGATCAACTGTGTGTTTGCATTGGTTGCGGCCATCACATCTTGCCATGCCTCCGGAGGAGGTGGAGGTGGTGGCGGATCAGGATTCAGAGTCGTGCGCGTTGGAGGAGCCATCCTGAAGAGGTTGACATCCATTAGCACATTGATAGACAAATATTGAAGCTGAATCCAACGGAATGAAAATTGCAACATATAGTCTTCACATCCGAACAAAATGAACGAATGCATTCCTCTTGAAATGGTCACATATCCATAAATTGAGAAGCCACTTAGAATTTAGGTAGACACAACTCGGCTGCTAAAAACAATCAAGCAATGGGGCTCCTAAGGTCGGGGAAGGCTCTGATTACCAACTTGTAACACCCTTGATGCGACTATATCTCCCACGTGTCGAGGCACGACTTAGAGGCATAATCGCATTGAAGGCATATGTCGCAAGTTAGGCAATCTTCACAACATCCCATGTAATATATAGATAATAAAAGGGGAGATAACATAGTTGGCTTACACTCGCCACGTCAATCAAGGTACATAAATAACATTACATCATCCAAACACTCATGGCCCGACTACGGCGCCAAAATAAAAGATAACCCAACATGCGACATGGCCCCGATCACCCCCAACTGGGCACCACTACTGATCATCAGGAAAGGAAACATAGTATCGTTGAGAGTCCTCGTCGAACTCCCACTTGAGCTCGAGCACGTCACCTGGAGCGGAATCATCAGGCCCTGCATCTGGTGTAATAGTAATCTGTGAGCCACAGGGACTCAGCAATCTCGCACCCTCGCGATCAAGACTATTTAAGCTTAATAGGTATGGCAAGGTAAATATGTGGAGCTCAGCAGGCGACTAGCAAATATGGTGGCTATCCTGTTCGCAAAAGAGAGCGAGAAGAGGAGGCAAAGCGCGAGCGAGAAACTAGAGGACAACCTGCGCAAACATTACTCCAACACCGTGTCCACTTCCCGGACTACGCCGAGAAGAGGCCATCATGGTAACACACTCAGTTGATTCATTTTAATTAAGTTAAGGTTCAAGTTATCTACAACCGGACATTAACAAATTCCCATCTGCCCATAACCGCGGGCACGGCTTTCGAAAATTCAAATCCCTGCAGGGGAGTCCCAACTTAGCCCATGACAAGCTCTCACGGTCAATGAAGGAATAGACATCCTCCCAAGATGTTCCGATCAGACTCGGTACCTCGGTTCTTCAAGACACTTCGACAGGTTAAAACAAGACCAGCAACACCGCTCGAATGTGCCGACAAATCCCGATAGGAGCTGCACATATCTCGTTCTCAGGGCACACTCAGATGAGCTCTCCATACAACTAAAACCAAACCTCGAGTTTCCCCGAGGGGGCGCTGCACAGGACTCTAGTTTGGACCAACACTTAGAGGAGCACTGGCCCAGGGGGGCTAAAATAAGATGACCCTCGGGCTCCGGAAACCCAAGGGAAAAATAGGCTAGGTGGCAAATGGTAAAACCAAGGTTGGGCATTGCTGGAAAAGCTTTAATCAAGGCGAACTATCAAGGGTTTCCCATTATAACCCAACCGCGTAAGGAACGCAAAATCCGGGAACATAACACCGATATGACGGAAACTAGGGCGGCAAGAGTGGAACAAAACACTAGGCGAGAGGCCGAGCCTTCCACCCTTTACCAAGTATATAGATGCATTAAGATAACATGGCAATATAATGATATCCCAACAAGTAAATAAATGTTCCAACAAGGAACGACCTCCAATCTTCACCTGCAACTAGCAATGCTATAAGAGGGGCTGAGCAAAGCGGTAACATTGCCAATCAATGGTTTGCTAGGACATGGTGGGTTAGAGGTTTGACATGGCAATTTGTGAGGCTTGAAATCAAGTGGTAGGCATCGTAGCATTGGCATAGCAAAAGAGCGAGCAATCTAGCATAGCAAAGATAGTAGTGATTTCGAGGGTATGATCATCTTGCCTGCAAAGTTGTCAGAGTTGACTGGCTCCTCGAAAGCAAACTCAATGGGCTCCTTATTAGCGAACTCGTCTCCCGACTCTACCCAAACAAGACAAACAAGCAACAAGGACACAATCAACCACGTGCAAAGCTCAATCAATATGATGCAAAGATGGTATGCTATGCGGGATGCATATGCAAGATGTGACAAGGAATGCATGAACCTGGCCTCAACTTGGTAATCCAAGTATGCCACTGGAAAGATGAGATGAAATCGCTTGAAAACGATATAAAGAACGCCGGAATCGGAGTTACGGTTTGGAAATGGCAAGCGATTCAAATATGACACCGGTCTGCGATTTACAGCAAGTAGCCATCTAAATGCAAAGAGATGAACATGCTACAGCACCCACACATGGCATAAAAATACATGGCAGGGATGCATACAAGATGCTTAACAAAAGTCTAGCACTGAGCTACGGCCAATTCATCCATTAACGGGTTCAAACAAGCATGGCAAAAATGCATATGGTAAACAGATTTCAGACTTAGTGAAATTAACACTTGTCTGGAATTTCATATCAGTTTAGGAATCCTTTTTACTTCCTAGTCCCCTCATCGCTCTGGTAGGGCGTCCTGACGTAGAGTTTTGACTCTTCTCTTCTCAAATTTCACTAAAAAAATTTAGGATCACGCGGGTATCTTGGAATCGTTCCGATGGTTTTGTGACAAGAACATTGTTCTTGGTGCCTCCTGTCTTTTAGGGGTTGTGGCAGTGTCCCGGGGAGTTGAGCTCCGAGGTGTTGTTGTCACAATTTTATCGTTGCAGTTCTGGAATACCTGAGTTTAGTACGCCGACATCGGAATTCTCTTTTATGCAGTTCGTTGGTGAGATAACCTCGACGCCACCCAGTACTGGGGCGGGAGTTCGGGAGTATTGCCATAACTTGTATAACGGATGCTTTTCGAAGGTTGATGTAGATGGTTTCCGAAGTTTTTCTCGGTTATGTGTTGAAGGATGGATACAAATGGATGTAGGATTTGCTAGATTTGGGTGAGATATTATGCTTCCCCTGTATCCCCAACACCTGATTGCATAACCAGAAAGGTTCGGGAGTTTCATAGGTGGGAATTCTTGTAGCTCTAGTTCTTCTTCCACGGAATATTGGTTCGAGATTGGGATTTCTTACCGAGTATTCGTTCTTGATCCGTACCTTGTTGATTTATTCCTCTACCTAAATTCTAAGTGGCTTCTCAATTTATGGATATGTGACCATTTCAAGAGGAATGCATTCGTTCATTTTGTTCGGATGTGAAGACTATATGTTGCAATTTTCATTCCGTTGGATTCAGCTTCAATATTTGTCTATCAATGTGCTAATGGATGTCAACCTCTTCAGGATGGCTCCTCCAACGCGCACGACTCTGAATCCTGATCCGCCACCACCTCCACCTCCTCCGGAGGCATGGCAAGATGTGATGGCCGCAACCAATGCAAACACACAGTTGATCATGCAAATTCTCCAAGAGCGCAATCAAGGCAACCAAGGGAACCAAGGCAACAATCAAAATCACTTTGCTACACTCAACCAGTTCCTTGCTAACGGGCCAAAGACTTTCAGCAATTGTGTTGAGGCAACTGATGCTGACGATTGGCTCGTGGATCTGTGCAAGCATTTCGAGTGCAGTAACGTCAGGCCTGAGGACTTTGTCAAGTTAGCTTCCTTCCAACTCAAAGATCAAGCTGCAGAATGGTTCCAGCAGTACAAGGATTCTAGAGGTGGACGTGTTATCACTTGGGATGAATTCCGTCAAGATTTCAGAGCTCACCATATCCCTCAGAGCATGGTTGAAAGCAACCGTGAGGAATTCCATAACCTGAAGCAAGGCTCTTTGTCTGTCTATGACTACAACAAGTTGTTTCAGAAGCTCACCCGCTTTGCTAAGCAGGACGTCCCTGATGAGAAGAGCATGATATACCAGTTCAGGGGTGGTCTTAGAGAAGAAATCCAGCTAGCTCTTGTTCTCTTTGAGCCCTTGAGGTATGATGAGTTCTACAACATGGCATTGAAGCAAGAGGCTGCTCAATTGAGGTGTGATGCTTCCAAGAAGCGAGTCAGAGAGGCTACTTCTTCTTCCTCTACTCAAGTGGCCAAGCAGCAGAAGTTTTGGCTTCGTCCTCCTCCGTTCCGTCAGCCGTATCAGCAGAAGAGCAAAGGTGGTAGTGGATCTTCCCACCCACCAAACCCTAGCTTTCAGAACAAGACTTCGTCTCAACCTCCAAGATCAAGTGCTCCGTACCACCGTCTGCTTTCAGAGGTCACGTGCAACAAGTGCCAACAGAAGGGTCACTATGCCAACAAGTGTTTCAACCAGAGGCATCTTCCTCCTCCTCCTCCTGTCAGATCGGCAAGTACAGCTGCAGTCAAGCATAACCCCAAGCATGCCAAGGTCAACTTGATGAATGCAGCTCAGGCAGAGGACTCGTCAGATGTGATTATGGGTAACCTTCCAGTTAACGATATTCCTGCCAAAGTTCTTTTTGACACTGGTGCATCGCATTGTTTCATTTCCAAACCTTTTGCATCGAAGTATGAGTGCGACTATCAGTATCTGCAAAATTCTTTGCAAATCGTTTCACTGAGCAAGCAAATGACAGCTAATTTATGCGTCCCGGATATTACTATCACATTGGGCGACTACAAGTTCCTTTCTTCTCCGGTGGTTCTTGGTAATTCGGATATTGATCTTATTCTCGGAATGGATTGGCTTTCTAAGCACAAGGCTCAGCTTGATTGTGCAGCCAGGCAGATTCTATTGACTCATTCGTCTGAGGATGTAATTGTCTTTGCCGCTCGTGATGATACCATTCGTCTGTTTTCTCTCAATGAGAAGGGTGAACTGGATGTTATCTCGCAAATTCCAGTCGTTTGCGAATATCAAGACATCTTTCCATAAGAGCTTCCAGGAATGCCTCCGCACCGGCCAGTTGAATTCGTTATTGATCTTGAGCCTGACACGGAGCCTGTGTGCAAGCGTCCTTACAAGCTCGGACCTGAAGAGTTGAAGGAGCTGAAGAAGCATCTCGATATTCAAGAAAGAATGGGTCTCATCCGGCCTAGTTCTTATCCGTGGGGTTGTGGTGTTCTTTTTGTGAAGAAGAAGGATGGAACGGACCGACTTTGTGTTGACTACCGTCCATTAAACAAGAAGACTATCAAGAACAAATACCCACTTCCCAACATCAACGAGCTATTCGAACAACTCAAAGGCGCCCAAGTATTCTCCAAGCTTGATCTCCGTATGGGTTATCATCAGATTCGAATCCGTGAGCAAGATATTCCCAAGACGGCTTTCAGGACAAGCTATGGTTCATATGAATACACTGTCATGTCTTTTGGCCTCGTCAACGCTCCTCCGACTTTCTCTCGCATGATGAACTTCATCTTCAACGCATACACCAATGACTTCGTTTTGGTCTATCTCGACGACATTCTGGTCTTTTCGAAGAACAAGGAAGATCATGCCAAACACTTGCGTTTGGTGCTTGATAAGCTCAGGGAACACCAGTTCTACGCCAAGTTCTCAAAGTGTGAATTTTGGATCGATGAGGTTCTTTATCTTGGTCATATCATCTCTGCCAAGGGCATTGCGGTGAATCCTGAGAAGGTGTCTGCAATTGTGAATTGGGAACCACCTCAGAACGTGAAGCAACTCCGTAGCTTCCTCGGTCTCGCAAGCTATTGTCGAAGGTTCGTTGAGAACTTTTCTAAGATCGCGAAGCCTCTCTCAAATCTTCTCCAGAAGCACGTCAAGTACGTTTGGTCTCAGGAGTGTGACGTTGCTTTCAACACTTTGAAAGAGAAATTGATCACTACTCCAGTTCTGACTCCGCCTGATGAATCCAAGCCGTATGAGGTCTTTTGTGATGCCTCTCTCCAAGGTCTTGGCACAGTGTTGATGCAAGAGAAGAAAGTTGTTGCTTATACCTCTCGCCAGTTGAAGCCCAACGAGAAGAACTACCCCACTCATGACCTCGAGTTGGCGGCAGTTGTGCATGCTCTTTTGACTTGGAGACATCTCTTATTGGGAAGAAAAGTGGACATCTTCACTGACCACAAGAGTCTCAAGTACATCTTCACTCAGCCTAATCTCAACCTCAGGCAAACTCGATGGGTCGAGATGATTCAAGAGTATAATCCGAGTATCGAGTATACTCCAGGCAAGGCCAATGTGATTGCTGACGCATTGAGCAGGAAGGCTTATTGCAACAGTCTGATTATCAAGCCTTATCAACCCGAGCTTTGTGAAGCTTTCCGCAAACTTAATCTGCAAGTTGTTCCTCAAGGTTTCCTCACCAACCTTCAAGTCTCTCCTACCTTGGAAGACCAGATTCGCCAAGCCCAACTTCTTGATGCTATGGTGAAAAAGGTGAAGATTGGGATTGCCAAGAGTCAACCCAAGTACAAGTGCTACTGCCTTGATGACAAGGACACTCTCTTCTTCAAGGATCGTATTGTTGTGCCCAAAGGTGACCTTCGTAAAGTGATCATGAACGAGGCTCACAATTCTCTCCTCTCCATCCACCCTGGGAGCACGAAGATGTATCAGGACCTCAAGCAGGCTTATTGGTGGACTCGAATGAAGCGCGAGATTGCTCAGTTCGTGAATGAGTGTGATGTCTGCAGAAGAGTGAAGGCAGAACACCAAAGGCCAGCTGGTCTCCTCCAACCTCTTGCCATTCCAGAATGGAAGTTTGACCACATTGAGATGGACTTCGTGACTAGATTTCCAAAGTCCAAGCATGGCAATGATGCTATATTCGTTGTCATCGACAAACTCACCAAAGTGGCTCACTTTCTGCCTATCAAAGAGTCAATCACTACAGCTCAATTGGCGGAGCTCTATACCTCTCGGATTGTCTCTCTGCACGGTATTCCATAGGTGATCTCTTCAGACCGTGGCAGCATCTTTACCTACAAGTTTTGGGATTGTTTTCAGAAGGCCATGGGCACCAACATCCGCTTCAGCACAGCTTTCCATCCTCAAACTAGCGGTCAAGTCAAGCGTGTCAACCAGATTCTTGAAGATATGCCCAGGGCTTGTGTGATCTCCTTCGGCATGAAGTGGGAGGATTGCCTTCCTTATGCTGAATTCTCCTACAACAACAGTTTTCAAGCAAGTTCGGGCAAGGCCCCATTTGAAATTCTGTATGGCAGGAAGTGTCGTACCCCTCTCAACTGGTCTGAAACCGGTGAACGTCAACTTCTGGGAAATGACTTAATCACAGAGGCAGAGGAAATGTGCAAAGTCATTCGAGATAACCTCAAAGCAGCCCAATCCCGCCAGAAGAGCTACTATGATAGTAAGCACCGTGATTTGGCTTTCGAGATTGGAGATCATGTTTACCTCCACGTCTCTCCAATGAAAGGTACTCGTCGCTTCGGTATCAAAGGGAAGCTTGCCCCTAGATACGTGGGACCTTTCAAGATCGTCAGCAAGAGAGGCGATCTCGCCTATCAACTCAAGCTTCCTTCAAACTTTGCAAATGTGCATGACGTGTTCCATGTCTCTTAGCTCCGCAAGTGCTTCAAGACTCCTGACCGCACCGTCAACTTCGAAGACATTGAGCTCCAAGAAGATCTCTCTTATCGTGAGCACCCCGTGGCTATTCTTGAAGAGACCGAATGCAAGACTCGCAACAAGTCAATCAAATTCCTCAAAGTCAAGTGGGCACACCATTCCGACCATGAAGCCACCTGGGAACGCGAGGATCACCTCCGTTCTGAGTATCCGGCATTCTTTCAGCCCTAGATCTCGGGACGAGATCCTTTCGTAGTGGTGGAGTGTTGTAACACCCCGGATGTAACTGTCCCAATTTGTACTCCAACTCTTGCCGTTTCCGGCGTTAAGTTATTTTATTTTCTCGGGTTCGGGTTTTTGTCTCCATGTGTTGTTGTTGTTGTTGTCATGCATCTCATATCATGTCATCATGTGCATTGCATTTGCATACGTGTTTATCTCATGCATCTGAGCATTTTCCCCGTTGTCCGTTTTGCATTCCGGCGCTCCGTTCTCCTCCGGTGGTCGTTTCTACCTGTCTTTCGTGTGTGGGGGTTAAACATTTCCGGATTGGACCGAGACTTTCCAAGCGGCCTTGGTTTACTACGGGTAGACCGCCTGTCAAGTTTCGTACCATTTGGACTTCGTTTGATGCTCCAACGGTTAACCGAGGGACCGAAAAGGCCTCATGTGTGTTGCAGCCCAACACCCCTCCATTTTGTCCCAAAACCCACCTAAACCTTCTCCATCATCTAGAGCGTTCGATCACGGTCGCGTGGCCGAAAACCGCACCTCATTTGGACTCTCCTAGCTCCCTCTATCCCTATATAAGACTCCTCCCCGAAAATTCCGGATCACCTTCTTTCCCAAACCCGAAAAATATCGCCTTCTGCTAGGGATAGGTTCAGAGAGTCTCATTACCACGAGATAACCTACTAGGATCGGATGCAGTCCTATGAGCGACGTTACATTTCGATTCCGAAGTGCATAGAAAAAGTTAACAATAAGAAAAAATGGAGCACCAGATCAATAAAAATCTCGAAATACAATTTAGATGTGGAAGTATGAGGTGAGAATTGGGAGGTAGTACTAGCAGGGACCTCGAAAAGACACAGTAAAAATGAGAATGATGATAGACAAACGACATTGTCATCACACGGAGAAAGGATGGCCTAAGGCTATGAATTCCAGGTAGATGAAAGTCCGAATGACCGTTGAAGGGGGGGGAACATGGGAATAATATCAGCATGACAAGTTGCGAATAGGTTGTGAGTCCATCTTTACACTACGCAAAGAACTTCGATAGCAGACTATCTAAACGATGGAAAGCATGTATACGTTGTTGACACGCACGCGGAGGTACACAAGGTACCAAGAACGTAGGAGTTTCGATGATGGCATAGGTAATAACAGAGCAACGATAAGGTAGGAGGAACTCGGAACGCAACGTCGGGAGAAAGCTGAGCACACGCTAAGAGGGGACAAAAAATGTTCTGCAAAGAACAAGACAAAGCAAGATTCGCTAGTGGATCGCTAGAAAAATTTAGGAATTGAGGAGGGAGAGTCAAAATCGTACGTCAGGATGCTAGAAGCGATAGGAGTGGGAAGTAAAGAAGTGCGGTGGCACTCACTCCGATTGGTTATCTAGCAGACCGCTGCTTGACTCAACGCTAGCCAGCTAGTCATCACAGGCTCTGTCGGTGGAAATAGTCCGGAAGCTGGCCGGACTCACGTCCGCGAGGCCGCGGCGCAGGATCGCAGCAGCGCTCACAGTGAGCGCTCGGGCACTGTCCCACAAGACGCCGGCTGCCCGCAGCCGGTTTTGTCTCTACACCGCTCGGACCGGGGAGGGCCCGCGGGTCCATCCTCTCGAGGCCGCCGGCGGAAGTTGGCCTCTTCCCGGAAGGTGCGAGAGCCTGCCTCGCGACGTCTGGGCCAGAAGCGCGGAACCTCCGCGCCGGAGTTCAGCCCCGCCGGAGACCTCAAGTCCGGTGAGCCGCGCCCCGGTCCGCCCCGCGCCGCCTCGTCGCCGGTGGCCGCCGCCCCGCCGACGCCGCCCTCCGCCGCCGCCTCGTCGTCCATCCTCCCGGCCGGCAAGTCCCTGGCGACCTTCGTCCACTCCGGCGAACAGAAATCCCCAACGAACCTCGTAATCCGTGTCGGTCCGGATCTGGATATGGAATTGCTTCGGTTGACTTTTTCCCTCCTAACCCTAATTATTTTGCTATGTTCGTCGCATCGTAACTCAGCATCCGTAGCTCTGTTTTGGGCATATAGCATATCAAAATGTTCGTCTCACAGAGCACATCATTTCACCTCACTGCATCATTTTCATTTGAGTTCATCTTGATGCCCGAAATGCTGTTGGAAGAATGCTATTTGAGATAATTGTCAGATCTGCTGCTCCAATTAGATATTTGTCATTTTTGCCATGATTAATGTGTGCATGATATGCCCCTGAGCTCTTCATGAGTTTTGTTATATGCTTGGCCATCTTTCTAGAGGTGCAACCCATGTATTTTTGTGATGTGTGTGGTGACTAGCACAAGCTTGCAAAGTAGAGCATTCGTTAATGCTGATTTCAGGGACTTAGCAATTCCACTAAGTCCTTGATCTGTTTATCTCAATATGCCATATGTTCATGTTGTTTCCTAGTGATCCGTGCCTCTTTTGAGGATGATCAGTGAGGATGTTTTGTTAATCTTGTAGTGCTCTATCCATCCATGTCTTTTTTTGCAATTATGGAGCACCCTAGCTTGAGTCAACCGAGCTCTACTTTTGCTATTTTGTGAATCTGGGCAGATTGTCTACTTGTTAGCGTTTTTGCCGAGGATGTTGTAGTTGATCCGTGCATTCTATGCTATTGTTCTTGCCATGTCTAGCTTGCATTTTGTGTATTCTTGATGGGTGTATTCTTAGTTTGTCAAGACTTGCTCTATAGTGAGTGCATCGAGCTCGTAAACATGCCTACTTGATATCTGATTTTGCATGCTCCAGTTTTCACTAAGTCTGTGAACTGATTATGTTTTTGCTATGTTCACATGCTTGCAAATGTATTTTCTGATCCCTTTTGGCTCAAGGTCACTAAGGTACTTTTGTTAAGCTCTTTGAGTATCTCCATGCCATGCTTTACTTTGCCATGTTCAGGTCCTTTAGCATGTAGTTTTGTTGCTCCGAAGAGTGCTATCTGATCTGAAATTCCAGACAAGTGTTAATTTCACTAAGTCTGAAATCTGTTTACCATATGCATTTTTGCCATGCTTGTTTGAACCTGTTAATGGATGAATTGGCCATAGCTCGGTGCTAGACTTTTGTTAAGCATCTTGTATGCATCCCTGCCATGTATTTTTATGCCATGTGTGGGTGCTGTAGCATGTTCATCTCTTTGCATTTAGATGGCTACTTGCTGTAAATCGCAGACCGGTGTCATATTTGAATCGCTTGCCATTTCCAAAGCATAACTCCGATTCCGGCGTTCTTTATATCATTTTCAAGAGATTTCATCTCATCTTTCCAGTGGCACACTTGGATTCCCAAGTTGAGGCCAGGTTCATGCATTCCTTGTCACATCTTGCATATGCATCCCGCATCGCATCCCGCATAGCATACCATCTTTGCATCATATTGATTGAGCTTTGCACGTGGTTGATTGTGTCCTTGTTGCTTGTTTGTCTTGTTTGGGTAGAGCCGGGAGACGAGTTCGCTAATGAGAAGCCCGTTGAGTTTGCTTTCAAGGATCCAGTCAACTCTGACAACTTTGCAGGCAAGATGATCATACCCTCGAAATCACTACTATCTTTGCTATGCTAGATTGCTCGCTCTTTTGCTATGCTAATGCTACGATGCCTACCACTTGCTTTCAAGCCTCCCAAATTTCCATGTCAAACCTCTAACCCACCATGTCCTAGCAAACCGTTGATTGGCTATGTTACCGCTTTGCTCAACCCCTCTTATAGCGTTGCTAGTTGCAGGTGAAGATTGGAGGCCGTTCCTTGTTGGAACATTATTTTTCTTGTTGGGATATCATTATATTATATTATTATCTTAGTGCATCTATATACTTGGTAAAGGGTGGAAGGCTCGGCCTCTCTCCTAGTGTTTTGTTCCACTCTTGCCGCCCTAGTTTCCGTCATATCGGTGTTATGTTCCCGGATTGTGCGTTCCTTACGCGGTTGGGTGATAATGGGAACCCCTTGATAGTTCGCCTTGATTAAAGCTTTTCCAGCAATGCCCAACCTTGGTTTTACCATTTTCCACCTAGCCTCTTTTTCCCTTGGGTTTCCGGAGCCCGAGGGTCATCTTATTTTAACCCCCCCGGGCCAGTGCTCCTCTAAGTGTTGGTCCAACCGAGCGATGTCCGGGGCTACCAGGGGCAACTCTGGGCTGGCCTACCCAACGTCTCGCTCATCTGAGTGTGCCCTGAGAACGAGATATGTGCAGCTCCTATCGGGATTTGTCGGCACATTCGGGCGGTGTTGCTGGATTTTTTTTTACTTGTCGAGGTGTCTTGTAGAACCGGGATACCGAGTCTGATCAGAATGTCTCGGGAGAAGGTTTATTCCTTCGTTGACCGTGAGAGCTTGTCATGGGCTAAGTTGGGACTCCCCTGCAGGGATTTGAACTTTCGAAAGCCGTGCCCGCGGTTATGGGCAGATGGGATTTTGTTAATGTCCGGTTGTAGATAACTTGAACCTTAACTTAATTAAAATGAATCAATTGTGTGAGTTACCGTGATGGTCTCTTCTCGGCGGAGTCCAGGAAGTGAACACGGTGTTGGAGTAATGCTTTCCGCAGGTTGTTCTCTAGTTATTCGTTCACACTTTGCCTTCTCTTCTCGCTCTCTTTTGCGAACAGGATAGCCACCATATATGCTAGTCGCGTGCTGCAGCTCCACATATTTTACCTTGCCTTACCTATAAGCTTAAATAGTCTTGATCGCGAGGGTGCGAGATTGCTGAGTCCCTGTGGCTCACAGATTACTTCCAAACCGGATGCAGGGCCTGAAGACTCCGTTCCAGATGACGCGCTTGAGCTCAAGTGGGAGTTCGACGAGGACTCACGCCATTACTATGTGTCTTTCCCTGATGATCAGTAGTGTTGCCCAGTTGGGACGATCGGGACCGTGTCATATGATGGGTTGATCTTTTATTTTGGCGCCGTAGTCAGGCCATGAGTGTTTGAATGATGTAATGCTATTTATGTACTTTGATTGACGTGGCGAGTGTAAGCCAACTATGTTCCTTCCCCTTTTATTATTTATATTACATGGGATGTTGTGAAGATTGCCTAACTTGCGACATTGTCTTCAATGCGGTTATGCCTCTAAGTCGTGCTTCGACACATAGGAGATATAGCCGCATCGAGGGCGTTACAAGTATGCACCGTTGCCAAAGTTCGTCGTGGCGAGACACCACGTGATGATTGGGTGTGATAAGCTCAACGTTCATCTACAACGGGTGTAAGACAGTTTTACACACGCAGAATACTCGGGTTAAACTTGACGAGCCTAGCATATGCAGATATGGCCTCAGGACACTGAGACCGAAAGGTCGAGCGTGAATCATATAGTAGATATGATCAACATAGTGATGTTCACCATTGAAAACCACTCCATCTCACATGATGATCGGACATGGTTTAGTTGATTTGGATCACGTGATCACTTACATGATTAGAGGGATGTCTATCTAAGTGGGAGTTCTTAAGTAATATGATTAGTTGAACTTTAATTTATCATGAACTTGGTCCTGGTAGTATTAGCATATCTATGTTGTAGATCAATAGCTCGCGTTTAGCTCCCCTGTTTTATTTTTGATATGTTCCTAGAGGAAAATAAGTTGAAAGATGTTAGTAGCAAAGATGCGGACTAGCTCCGTGATCTAAGGATTATCCTCATTGCTGCACAGAAGTATTATGTCCTTGATGCACCGCTAGGTGACAGAACTATTGCAGGTGCAGATGCAGACGTTATGAACGTCTTGACAAAAGCTCGGTATGATAACTACTTGATAGTTTAGTGCACCATGCTTTACGGCTTAGAACCTGGACTTGAAAAATGTTTTGAACGCCACGGAGCATATAAGATGTTCCAAGAGTTGAAATTGGTATTTCATACTCATGCCCATGTCGAGAGGTACGAGACCTCTAACATTACTTTGCCTACAAGATGGAGGAGAATAGCTCAACCAGTAAGCATGTGCTCAGATTGTCTGAGTACTACAATCACTTGAATTAAGTGGGAATTAATCTTCCAGATAAGATAGTGATTGACAGAGTTCTTTAGTCACTATCACCAAGTTGCTAGAACTTCGTGATGAACTGTAATATGCAAGGGATAACGGAAATGATTCCCAAGCTCTTCGTGATGCTGAAATCGATGAAGGTAGAAATCAAGAAAAGCATCAAGTGTTGATGGTTAACAAGACCACTAGTTTCAAGAAAAGGGAAAAGGGAAGAAGGGGAACTTCAAGAAGAACGGCAAGCAAGTTGCTGCTCAAGTGAAGAAGCCCAAGTCTGGACCTAAGCCTGAGACTAAGTGCTTTTACTGCAAAGGGACTAGTCACTGGAAGCGAAACTGCCCCAAGTATTTGGTGCATAAGAAGGATGGCAAAGTGAACAAAGTTATATTGGATATACATGTTATTGATGTGTACTTTACTAGTGTTTATAGCAACCCCTCGGTATTTGATACTAGTTCAGTTGCTAAGAGTAGTAACTTGAAACGGGAGTTGCAGAATGAACAGAGACTAGTTAAGGGTGAAGTAACGATGTGTGTTGGAAGTAGTTCTAAGAATGATATGATCATCATCGCACACTCCCTATACTTTCCGGATTAGCGTTGAACCTAAATAAGTGTTATTTGGTGTTTGCGTTGAGCATGAATATGATTTGATCATGTTTATTGCAATACAGTTATTCATTTAAGTTAGAGAATAATTGTTATTCTATTTACATGAATAAAACCTTCTATGGTTATACACCCAATGAAAATGGTTTTTTGAATCTCGATCATGGTGATACACACATTCATAATATTGAAGCCAAACGATGAAAAGTTAATAATGATAGTGCAACTTATTTGTGGCACTGTCGTTTAGGTCATATTGGTGTAAAGCGCATGAAAAAAATCCATGCTGATGGGCTTTTGGAATCACTTGATTATGAATCAGTTGATGCTTGCGAACCATGCCTCATGGGCAAAGATGACTAAGACTCCGTTCTCCAGAACAATGGAGTGAGCAACTGACTTATTGGATATAATACATACTGATGTATGAGGTCCGATGAGCGTTGAGGCTCGCGTCGAGTATCGTTATTTTTTGACCTTCACAGATGATTTGAACAGATATGGGTATATCTACTTGAAGAAACATAAGTCTGAAACATTTGAAAATTTTAAAGAATTTTAGAGTGAAGTGGAAAATCATCGTAACAAGAAAATAAAGTTTCTACAATCTGATCACATAGGAGAATATTTGAGTTACGAGTTTGGTCTTCAATTAAAACTATGTGGAATAGTTTCACAAACTCATGCCACCTGGAACACCACAGCGTAATGGTGTGTCTGAACGTCATAACTGTACTTTATTTGATAATATAGTGCAATCTATGATGTCTCTTACCGATTTACCACTATCGTTTTGGGGTTATGTGTCGGCGTTCTGGGAACGGGGGTCCCCAGACTTGCCTGCCTACGGCCCACGACGTGACGGAGCCAGCAAGCCATACGGCCCATCTTCACCAACAAAGCATCAAAGACCCTCGCGAGGTGGACGGCGCAAGACCTCCTCCCGAGCAGAGATATCAAGGCAAGGCGAACCTCACGAGGCTCTCGTGACGTGAGCCATGACGATCGACACCAGACGGGCGCTAGGCGGGCGCCAGCGCGCGTAGCGTCCTTGCTTCCTCTTTGGTGCAAAGGGGGCAAGCGCAGCTGCGGAGTACCGAGGCATCAGGCAAAGGTTGCCATTTCGATGCAACAAGACCAAGACCATGGACTGCAAGACGGAGGTCATCATGGAGCCCAAGACGGCGTCACCACTAAAGCTTTGTGCAGGCGAAGACCGCTTTTGTCAGGATAACTTGTACTAGCTATCCCCCTTCGAATTAGCCCGCCATTGTTGGCTCCCTTCCCGCTCAATATTTGGGAAGAGGACCAGGGCCTCTATAAATAGGACTAGCCACCATAGTAGATAAGGAGAGAGGGGGAGAGACCTCACCAGATCCAGGGAGAGACCTCACTAGACCCAGAGAGACACACAAGTCCGAAAGCACAAGAACACCTCAACCTCAGGAGGTTGTTCTTCCCCTTGTACTGTTCATCATCAGCCCAAGAGGCAATCCACCACCACCACGCTGGAGTAGGGCATTACACCACAATGGTGGCCCGAACCAGTATAAACCGTGTGTCTTCCTGTGTTGTGAGTTCGTCGAGTTCATCCGCAAGATCTTAGCGAGCTAGAGCGTAGATCGGTAGGAGGGAAAGACTTCATGCGCACCCCAGTGTTTGAACCTTAAGGGTTAGCCGGAGCCCCACATCCGACATTTGGCGCACCAGGTAGGGGTCCACCGTAGCTTCCTTTCCGTCAGACCGTCGCTCCGTCGTCTCCATGTCGGACGCTCGCCGTGCTCGAGCTGAGCGACGGGCTGCCCTCGCCGCCCGCGTCGCTCAGACGGCTCCCGTCAGCGGGCCGCCTCGTTGTTCTCCGTCCCCCGCCGCCAACGCTGCCACCAGCCCAGTGGGGAACGAGCAGCAGGCGTCCTCGCAGTATCCTTCGGTGCGGCAGGACGGCCGCACCGATACTCCATCACTCACCCCTGCTGGTTCTTCGTCCCACGCGCACCGCGCTCCCATGGAGGCACGGGCCGCGCTCATCACAGCGAACGAGCTCCTGCGTTATCGCCCCATCGACGACCTCTACAAGGAGTGGCTCGACCGCGTCGCCGAGCTCGTCCGTGCCGCAGGGGGCTCTCCGGCGCTGTCCCACTCTCTGCCTCCCCCTCAACAAGCCGCGGGCGACGGGGCTCACGGCCTGCCTCCACCGCCTCGACCCCAAGACGGAGCCTTGGCACCATGGCGCGCGCCTCCGCGGCGTGATCCACCACGCCCGGCGCCCGCGCGTGAAGAAAGAAGCTGCCAAGAAATCCCTCGGCCGCGAGAAGCTGCACCGGCGCTCCCTGCGCCACCTCATCAAGATCGCGTGCCGCCTGTAGTGGCGCAGCGCGGACCTCATCAAGACCACGCCTGGCTTAGAAGAGGGCCCCGGCTACCACGGCTGGCTGTCGTGCCTTCACCCTCGAACTGCGTAGACTGGCCAAGCAAGTTCAAGACAGATCTACCTCCTCGATACGACGGCACCGCCGACCCCGCGGAGTTCCTGCAACTCTATGAGCTGAGCATTGAAGCGGCCAACGGTGACGAAAAAGTCATGGCGAACTGGTTTCCCATGGCTCTCAAGGATGGGGCCCGCTCCTGGCTCCTGAACCTGCAGCACGGCTCGATCTCCTCCTGGGACGAGATGCGCGACCGCTTCGTCACCAACTTCCAGGGCGGGCGGTCTACGCCGTATCAAGCAACAGCCAGGAGAGACCCTCTAGAAGTACATCCGGTGCTTCAACAACACCCGCCTCAAGATCCCCAAGGTCATGGACGAAGCCATCATCTCCGCGTTCTCAGACGGCGTCCGTGACGTCAAGATGAAGGAAGAGCTGGCTATCCACGAGGAGCTTTGCACATCTCAGGAGCTGTTCAACCTGGCGACCAAGTGCACGAGAGCTGAGGAGGGGCGCCTCTCTCTCCTTGAACTGCCAGCTGTAGGAGTGGAGGCGAAGAAGGCCAAAGCCAAGGATGTGAAGCGCAAAGAGGCAGTAGTGCTCGCAGCGGAGCCCGACACCAAGCGGGGCAGAGATCATCCTGAGTCATCCAAGAACGGCCGTCCATTCTGCGCCTTCCACAACCTGAACACCCACAACACCAGCGACTGTCAGGAGCTCAAAGCCATTCAGGAAGGACGCTTCAGTCGACGCCCCGAGCGCAACGACCGGGGCTACGGCCGCAGAGGAGGACGCGGAGGCGGACACTGGGACGACCGTGGCCCGCGCCAGGAGTGGTGCGACCGGCCTCGTGAGGACCGCTGGCAGAACCAACCTCGCGAGGGCGCCTGGAGGGACTCGCCTCGTGAGGATCGCCCCCAGGGCAACGCCGGTCTTCCCCCGTTGCCGCCACCGAGCAGGAATGATGACCAGCACCAGGACGAGGGGGCTGGGGTCTTCCAGGAGCCGCGTGCGATTGCTTGCATCTTGGGTGGTGCTCAGACCCCAGCCTCTCATCGCATCTTCAAACAGTTCGCTCGCGAGGTGAACGCGGCGCTCCCCAAGCTCGAGGCCACGTGCCCGCTCAGGTGGTCCCAATACGCCATCACCTTCGACTCGGCCGACCAGCTCAAGTGCGCAGCCACCGCTGGCACACTCCCTATGCTGTGCTCCCCAATCATCATCAATGTGCAAGTCACCAAGACTCTCATCGACAGCGGCGCAGGGCTCAACGTCCTATCCATCGACACATTCAACAACCTCCAAGTGCCCTATGAGCAGCTCCAGCCAACCAAGCCTTTCTCAGGAGTGACTGACGGCTCCACCACACCGATAGGGCAAGTCCGCCTGCCTGTCACCTTTGGGGAGCGCAAGAACTACCAGACCGAGCTCATCGACTTCGACGTCACGCACATCCGCCTGTCGTACAATGCCATCCTCGGGTATCCAGCCCTGGCCAAGTTCATGGCAGTCACTCACCACGGCTACAACGTTCTCAAGATGCCAGGAAGCGGGGGAATCATTACGGTCCCATGTGAAGAAAGGGATGCGGTGTGATCCCTTGAGCGCGCCTTCCAAGCCGCAGCAATCGACAACCCTGACAGCAGAAGTGAAGGCCCTCCGGAGACCACCCCCAAGAAGAAGTTGCCGCGCCGCGCAGGACCCCAAGAAGATGGCGTCGCGTCAGGAGCCTCATCAGGATCAGCGCCCGCTCCAGGGGTGCCTCCCTCCACCGCATAGGAAAGCGCGCACGGCGTCCTCCTCAGGCAGGACTCGGGGGCTCTCTCCTGGAGAGCCTCAGACCTTGCCAACCTCACGAGGGAGACGCTTGGGCACCACTTGGAAGCGTGCTTCACAACATGCTTTCCTCAGGAGAGCACAGGGCAAGGAGTGCCCACCGCTCAGGAGTTCATCACCAAGACCACCGAGGAACTGCAAGAAGCAAGGGCCATGCGCGGCCACGACCGCTCACAAGCCGCAGCCCCCCATCCAGGAAAGGATGCCGGGCTGCGCGTCTGCATCGACATCCCAGGGCTCCACGGGGCCGCCTCTCAGGAGAACTTCTGGCCTTCGCGTGCGGGCCGCTGTGACGGTCCACCACATAGCTACGTCTGCATGCCCTTCGGCTTGTCGAGCGTGGCATCGGCCTATCAGCGCAACGTGCGGCAAGTCCTGGCGGCTCAGGAGGCCAGGTTCCACACCATTCAGGAGGAGATGGGAGCGGTCTTCAGGAAACCTCCCGAGCCCCCGGAGCCTCCCGAGGCTCAGGGTCCTGGTGGCTCATGAGGAGTCATTCCTTCAACGCGTGGTTTCAGCCACACCAACTCTACTTCGTCTCCAGAACCATGATATCTTCCAAGTTCATTTAAGCTGGGAACGCCCCTTGGGTTGCATTATTCCCAGGCCACGTGGGTCCGTCCCTGTGGCATCTATCCCTTCAGCTTATGTCTCTAGCTTACCTTGTTGGGGGCGCCCCTCGGGCTGCATCATCCCCACGCCGCCCGGGCCAGGCCCAGTGGCGTGTATCTTCCTACATTTATCCAAGTCAATCTGCTCTTCATGCTTAACCTGCCAACTGCTATCACCTGCTCGATCATCGCCTCCCTCGGGGCCTCTACACAGGCACGACGCCGGTGCATGGGTCCGTCTCTGCCACGACCGACAAATCTGAGTGGTAGAGCTCTGGCTCATGGTACGCACTGCGCACGTCACCTCACCAGGCCCTCAGTGCCTTCGCTTCATCCGGACCAACCAGCGGCAGGCAGGCGGCAGTAACGGCAAACCATGTTTCTTCTTGTGCCTGTCCACAGGGACCCCCGCGGGAAGGATAGCAGACGACACCGTGAGTTTCCTTTTCTCTTGTGCGATTCGCTTGTACGTTAAAAGGGGGGCTCCTGAGCATCGCGACTCAGGAGCTCTTACTGGCTCTCTAGCCCTCACCCCCTGGCCTTGACCATGGCATCGCGACCTGGCATACCAGTGGCGGCTGAGCTCGCTCGAGGGCCGCGACCTGAGGACGTAGAGCATTAAGAAGAGCTCAGGAGAAGAAAACACGTACAGACCGGCCTAGCTATGTCGCGTAAGTTGGCACGCAACCCTGGCGCAACATCGGGAATCACTACGAAGTCAGCAAGATAAGTCTCGCCCTCGGATCGGCTAAATATTTGGGCCTAGTAGTCGCTCACACCATGCCACAACCCCGTTGCGGCCAAGTCATCTTCCTTTCTTTTCTTACCATGGCTGCTTGGGCGCTAAGGGGGGCATCCTGAGCATCGCGCCTCAGGGGCTCTTACTGGACCTCGGGCCGCGCACCTCCTGGCCTTGACCACGGCATCGCGACCTGGCATACCAGTGACGGCTGTAGCCTCCTTGTGACCGGGACCCATTGATGTCTACTACACAACCTTCTTCTTGTAGACGTTGCTGGGCCTCTGCAACGCCCTCGATGCGGCTATATCTCCCACGTGTCGAAGCACGACTTAGAGGCATAACCGCATTGAAAGCAATGTCGCAAGTGAGGTAATCTTCACACAACCCATGTAATACATAAGGGAAAGAGATACATAGTTGGCTTACAATCGCCACTTCACACAATTACATGAATAAAGCATTACAACATCCAAATACAATCAAGGTCCGTCTACGGAACCAAAATAAAAGAAGAACCCCAAAAGCGACAAGGTCCCCGATCGACCCCAACTGGGCTCCACTACTGATCAACTAGAACGAAACAACACAAAGGACAAGACCTCCATCGAGCTCCTCCTTGAGCTTGGTTGCGTCATCTGCACGGTTCAACGGCACCTGCAAGGTGGTTTTGGAAGTATCTGTGAGTCACGGGGACTCAGCAATCTCGCACCCTCGCGATCAAGACTATTTAAGCTTATGGGTAAGGTAAAAGGTATAAGGTGGAGCTGCAGCAAGCGACTAGCATATATGGTGGCTAACATACGCAAAAGAGAGTGAGAAGAGAAGGCAAAAGCACGATCGAGAAACTATGATCAAGAAGTGATCCTAGAACAACCTACGTCAAGCATAACTCCAACACCGTGTTCACTTCCCGGACTCCGCCGAGAAGAGACCATCACGGTTACACACGCGGTTGATGCATTTTAATTAAGGTCAACTTCAGGTTTTCTACAACCGGACGTTAACAAATTCCCATCTGCCCATAACCGCGGGCACAACTTTCGAAAGTTCAAATCCCTGCAGGGGAGTCCCAACTTAGCCCATGACAAGCTCTCACGGTCAACGAAGGATATACCTTCTCCCGAGACATTCCAATCAGACTCGCTATCCCGGTTCTACAAGACATTTCGACAAGTTAAAACAAATCTAGCAACACCGCCCGAATGTGCCGACAAATCCTGATAGGAGCTGCACATATCTCGTTCTCAGGGCACACTCAGATGAGACTAGCTACGACTAAAACCAAACCTCAAGTTGCCCTGAGGTGGCCCCGCAGGAAGCTCGGTTCGGACCAACACTTAGAGAAGCACTGGCCCGGGGGGGTTAAAATAAAGATGACCCTTGAGTCTGCAGAACCCAAGGGAAGGTGGTAGGTTGTTAGTGCAAATGGTAAAACCAAGGTTGGGCATTGCTGGAGGAGTTTTATTCAAGGCGAACTGTCAAGGGGTTCCCATTATTACCCAACCGCGTAAGGAACGCAAAATCCGGGAACATAACACCGATATGACGGAAACTTGGGCGGCAAGAGTGGAACAAAACACTAGGCATAAGGCCGAGCCTTCCACCCTTTTCCAAGTGTATAGATGCATTAATTAAGTAAAAGATATTGTGATATCCCAAAAAGTAAACATGTTCCAACAAGGAACAACATCTCCATGTTCCAACAAGGAACAAACTTCAATCTTCACCTGCAACTAACAACGCTATAAGAGGGGCTGAGAAAAGCGGTAACATAGCCAATCAACGGTTTGCTAGGACAAGGTGGGTTAGAGGCTTGGTTCAACAATATAGGAGGCATGATAAGCAAGTGGTAGGTATCGCAACATAGGCATAGCAAAAGAGCGAGCAACTAGCAAGCAAAGATAGAAGTGATTTCGAGGGTATGGTCATCTTGCCTGAGATCCCGCACGGGAGAAGAACGAGTCCATGAAGAAGACAAATGGACGTAGTCGAGCGAATCCTCACAAACGCGACGTTATCAGAACTAACCTGAAGAAGCAACACCGGAAAGAAGCAAACAACATAGTAAACAACCACCACATAAACATGGCGTGATGCACAATCAAGTATGATGCATGTTCGGTTTAAAGAGGCATGGCATGGCAAAGTGCACAAGCAAATTCTACAAATTAAGTGGAGCTCAATATGCAACGAGTTGCATATTGACGGAACACCACATTAATTATCTAGTTCTCTCCCGGTTAGGTACCCAACAATATTAAATGTTGGTTAACATGGCAAGAGGTGAAGCATAACAAAATTATATCATCTAAACAACTTAAATGGGGTCGGATATAACAAATAACAAATCCGGTAAGTCCCCATATGCATTAGTAATTTAATGTAAACAACAATTTTAAACATTCTTGATGTTGTTATCATGATGCGGATGACATGAACAAGTTTATGCAATTTTTATGGAAATGTTAACGAGAGCATATTATGAAGCATTTGTCATCGTGGCGGAAATGAAAGGGGTGCCACGACAACGAATCCGAAAATGATGCCACGGCAACTTTCCGGTTCCGGTAACTCGATTGGGATGCCGATGCAAAAGAGAGTGTGACGGGAGCATGACATGCAAGGATGGTGGGGTGATCCCGGCCAACGGGTGTCCCACGAGACGACGGTATGGAAACGGGGAACATGCAAGAAAACATGTCGGGCATGGTGCAAACGCGAGCATTTCATTCAACACAAGCAATCATTCACGGACGTCATCTCGAGGTTATACCTTCGAAGCGTGCAAGCGGGACAATTCGGGTTCGATGGGACGTAGTGGAAGTAGGAGTTCTCACGATGACGGTAGTGGAAGTAGACGTTCTCGCACGCTCTAGGGTTGACGGTAGAGGTTATCGCGATCTCGGCGAACGTAGTGGAACATGACGATCCGGATAGGGTACTTGGCAACATACACGTCATCGGTAGTTGTGCACAATCGTTGTCGGACTTGACGGTTTCGAGGTCTTCGGACGTAGTGGTACATGTTCGTTTTTCGGAGAGGTACTTGGCGTTCTTCGGTCACAGGTACTTAACGTTTTGCTATCCGGGTCTTCGGCGACGGTCGTTGTACACATGACGTTGGGGTACTTGTCGGTCCGGGTCTTGACGGAGTAGATGTTCACGTTTCGTAGATGAACTTGGCGTAACCGTGCGGTAGTCGAAATTGGCGGTATCCGAATGGTACCTGGAGAATACCCGTAGTCTAACTTGGTGGCCTTGACGTCCAACACAAAACAGCACAAGGGGCCTCGGGGCACGCGAGGAAGAGGAGCGGCGCAAGGCGGCGCTGGGTGACTGCGGGCATGCCCCAGCGGCCTCGGTCGCCGGCAACAGAGGGGCGAGGCGAGCGGCGGCCTCCTGCGGACGCGGACGGCGGCGCTGTAGAAGGACAGCGGCAGCAAGGCGCGAAGGAGCTCCTGGACCGGCTGCGGGAGACGATGCACTTGAGGGCGCGGCGATGCAGGGAGCAGCAGCAGCTCCAGGAGCTTGACAGCAGGTGAGGAGGTCGAGGCCAGCACCGGTTGGCGCCGTGGCGCAGCTCGGCTGCGGCAAGGCGAGGGGCGTCCTTGCAGGAAAGGGAGGCGCACGGGAGGAAGAGGGAGAGGCCATCAACGTTCACTGTAGTGGTGGGGTATCGAGGGTGAGGCGGAGGCGCCGGAAGCCGGCAGGGTGGAGCCGAGGAGGAGGTCCGGTGACGGCTGGTGTTGTGGCTCCGGCGAGCTCCGGCCAAAATTGGGACGAGTGGTGCGGGGCCTTGCTGGAAGGAGTGGAGGGGCTCGGCGTGAGCGAGAGAGAGGGAGGCGCAGGTGGTTCGGACACGGGAGCGAGAGGTGGGGAGATGGAGCGAATGGAGAGGGAGAGGGAGTCAGGTGCGAGCGATCCTCTCCTGGCGGCGCAAGCAGGAAACGAAGGGTGGAGAGAGGATCGTCCAGAGGGTGTGGGCTAGGGTTAGGTGTAGGTGGGATGGCTGGGCCTTGGAGGGGCAAATGGGCCTGCGCTGGAGGTTGGGCCGGCCTGTTCTATCTCTCTTCTCTCTCTCTCTCATATTTCCTTTAACAGAAAAGAATTGGAGAGATGAAAAGAAAGAGAGGGATAGGGAAAGAATTAGCGCACGCAAATAATATTCCCGGACTCGCAAAAATGCGCTGGTTCCAAGAAAAATAGGAGAGGCATGATCGCAAGGATTTAATTCAAAATCATTTGAATTTAATTCAAATGGTTTGAACAAGGGCTAGTAATTAGAGGTGTCCAAAAATGTTGAGGTTTTAGGAGGAGCCTCGAGAAAAGAGATGAGAGATATTGGCAAGGTTTGAAGGTCAAAATCGAAGAGGAATAGACATGGGAATTATTTTGCACGTGTGTTACGATGATTCCAAATTAATGGAATATTTAATATAGCTCCCTAAAATATTGGGAGGATATGTTATAGAGAAGTCACCATGTGAGTTCCCTCAATTTAAATAGATCAACAGATCTATGCAATTTATTTAGTTGAATTAAAAAAATGACATGATCCAATGCACACGATGCAAAGATGAATGCAACAGACGAAACAAATCACACAATGAAACCCGGAAACCCTGGAAGGCATCTGAAGCTCCGGTCTTGGGGCGTTACAACACTCCACCACTACGAGAGGATCTCGTCTCGAGATCTAGAATGGCACCGGAGGGAAAACGGAAGAGAAAGAGAAGAGGTAAGACTAAGTTGCTTCTTTGACAAACGAGTGACGCCACGAACCTTGAGAGGTTAAACCATTTGAGAAAAGAATACAACAGAGATGATCAGAGTTGAAAACTCTCCGTTAGAAAAGAGGAACGAGGAAGAACAAATTCGGACAACACTCCGGTCGAGAAGATATGCAAGACTTGATAAGATGAAAAGAACTTGAGCAGAGGACACAAACACTCCGGTTGAAAGGATAAGCACGAATCAAACATGATCTTGACAAGACCGGAAGATGGGTTAAGAGAGCAACATCGCAATGGCTCCGGAACAAAAGAATAGAAGATAGATAATTGAAATAAAAGAATGGAGAAGAAAATGCCATCTTATGCCACAAGAGAGCTTGAAGAGGCATCTTTAGGAGAAGGGTCGAACGGAGTTGTTGGAACACCAACAACGGAAAGAATAGGCTTGATATGGTCTTATAGAAGACATCTCAAAATTATGAGGTGACAACTTGCCAATGACGGAAAAGATTTGATTGGATTGATATGAACAAGGAGACGAGAAAATATTTCACCGGGAGGATAAGTGAAGAACTTGGATCATTTATAAGCACCATAATTAGCAACAATCCTTAGGGAAAGTTTTAGGTGAAATATAACCCAAGATAACTCCAACGAAGAGGTTGATGGATTTAAAATATCTCATTCTTGATAACTTGTGAATCACGGAGCACGACGGGAAATTATCAAGAAAGACATAACACCACCTCAAAAGATATGCGTGAAGAATAGCACTCCGGATTGCAAGATGAAGAATGCATGAGCTCCTCTGAAAAGAATGTTGATGAACACTTCAAGAAGGAATTAAATTCTTAATGAACCATCATGTAGAACCTTCATGAAGAACTCCGTTAAACAAGAGAATGATCAAACAGAAAGAAAAAGAAGTTGAAAACACAAGGTGAATCCTTGTACCGATTTAGATGAAACTCCATGGTGAAAAAATTGTAAAGGTTGGAACTCCGGGAAAAAGAGAAGATGAAACAATTGAAACCGAGAATTTTGATGGACCTCCGGAATAAAGAATTGAATTTACTCGATGAAACAAT
This sequence comes from Triticum urartu, assembly GCF_003073215.2. Taxonomy (NCBI): domain Eukaryota; kingdom Viridiplantae; phylum Streptophyta; class Magnoliopsida; order Poales; family Poaceae; genus Triticum; species Triticum urartu. Next base: position 366,779,158 of record NC_053028.1, on the reverse strand, counting down.
AATAAGAATTACATTATGCTCATCCTTCACCAATTACATTGATGACAACCAACGGATTTGGCATATTACTTATTCCCATTGGAAAGGATTGATGAGAGATATAGCGTAAACTTGAGAAGGTATTTATGGAACCACCGGTGGGATTGAAACAACGAATAAAAGATTTGATAACCCAGGAAGAGAACTCTTGAACGAACCACCGTAAGAATTGAAAATGAACGAAGAAAAACAGACACATCAGCAGGAGGAATTGGAAAATGAGCAAAGATACTTGAGGGAATTTAGATACAAGTGAACGAAGGGATCATGAACTGATTAGAGAATATTGAATGATGCACCGGTAAGATTGAGAGTATGATAGCTGAAAAATGGAATGAATAAATCTTAGATGATGGGCTCTGGATAATCAAACTAAACAGAATCTTGAATTGCTCCGGATGGGTGAAAAAATCTCACAACCGAAAACAATTATGAGAGGATGGCAGAGAATGGGGCAATATTTAAAAGAAACTCTTCTTAGGTCTTCAAAATCCGAGAATGACAAGGAGAAACACCACCAAGAATTGTTGAGATACTCCGGGAGAATGAAAAGCGAAGAGGTAGAGCCAACAATGAAAAGAATTTGGAAAAGATCTTGGAGAAGGCATTTGACTGACGATAACTCATTCTTACGTCAAACTTCAAAAAGAATTTAGGATAGCTCCGGGAAAATAAGAAGAGTCAGGTAAGATCCTGGGAAAAGACCTGTGGGTTAGGGCCCACTCAAAAGAAACCCCGTTTAAGACATTGCTTGAAAAGAGAGATTGCACCGGTTGAATTAAATGGCTAGAATGAGATAACAATCTCGAAAGAGCTTGAAAGGATTACGAAAGCAGAGTGGAAACACAAATCTTCTGAGATTTCTTGAGCACTCCGGAACAATTGAATAGCGAGAAGTGGATGATTAAGAGGTGCACCGGCATGAGAAAGCATTGAAATGAGGAAGGTTATGATCAACAAAGCTTGACTTGAAACCACCGAAGAAGAGAATGAGTGACGAATTTGAAGCTCCGTTAGAATCTTCCTGATAATCACTGGATAAGAATATTGAAAGAAAAGAAGGAAGAGACTTCACATGAATAAAATGGATATTTGATTAAGAAAAATCTTAGTCCTCGAAGAAAAAGGGTGGGTGGGCGGGAAAAAACAAAGGCAACTTGGAGACGGATGAAACAAACACCGTTCGGAAGAAACTGATACTTGATCTTGCGGATGTTGAAATGATCAGATCCACTTGAAGAGAAGCATACCGGTGAAAGGATTGACATGACAAACTCGATGATCGAGAAGGATTAGTATTCACATAGAAATATGAGAACAACGCTTAGGAAAAGTATGGAATCAACACTTGACTTCGAAGCAACTCGAATACCACAGCTCAAAACAAAACAAAGGATTGGCTTGCAGAATAAGCCGGAACAAACATATGATAGAGATTTCGTCCGAAGTTTTCATGGTGGGGCCCACACGGGCTCGATCGTATAGCACCATCATGTACAAGGCAGTGCACATGACATACGAAGCGTCCCCGAGTCGGCATAGCCAAGGACTCTTTAAGACACAACGAGACCACTGTAAAACCAACCGTGAATAGGCGGACCACTAGACGTCGAACCCAAATTTCATATCATACATCTGTCGGAAAGATATTCTAAGAGCTACTTGAATTCCCACTTATAAACTCCCGAAATTTTCCCGGTTATGCAATCAGGTGTTGGGGATACAGGGGAAGCATAATATCTCACCCAAAACTAGCAAATCCTACAACCAGCTGTATCCATCCTTCAACACATAACCGAGAAACCTTCGGAAATCATCTACCTCAACCTTCGAAAAGCATCCGTTATACGAGTTATGGCAATACTCCCGAACTCCCGCCCCAGTACTGGGTGGCGTCGAGGTTATCTCACCAACAACTGCATAAAAGAGATTTTCGATGTCGGCGAAACTAAACTCAGGTATTCCAGAACCGCAATGATAAAATTGTGACGACAACACCTCGGAGCTCAACTCCCCGGGACACTGCCACAACCCCTAAATGACAGGAGGCACCAAGAACAATGTTCTCGTCACAAATCGATCAGAACGATTCCAAGATACCCGCGTGATCCTAAATTTTTTTTAGTGAAATTTGAGAAGAGAAAAGTCAAAACTCTACGTCAGGATGCCTTACCAGAGCGATGAAGGGACTGGGGAGTAAAAAGAATTCCTAAACTCTCTGATATATAATTCCTAAATAACTCAAAACATTTTTTCTAGACTCAACTCGTCAGCTAATTCGATCAAGCAGTGGGGCTCCTAAGGTCGGGGAAGGCTCTGATTACCAACTTGTAATGCCCTTGATGTGGCTATATCGCCCATGTGTCGAAGCACGACTTAGAGGCATAACCGCATTGAAAGCAATGTCACAAGTGAGGTAATCTTCACACAACCCATGTAATACATAAGGGAAAGAGATACATAGTTGGCTTACAATCGCCACTTCACACAATTACATGAATAAAGCATTACAACATCCAAATACAATCAAGGTCCGTCTACGGAACCAAAATAAAATAAGAACCCCAAAAGCGACAAGGTCCCCGATCGACCCCAACTGGGCTCCACTACTGATCAACTAGAACGAAACAACACAAAGGACAAGACCTCCATCGAGCTCCTCCTTGAGCTTGGTTGCGTCATCTACATGGTTCAACGGCACCTGCAAGCTGGTTTTGGAAGTATCTGTGAGTCACGGGGACTCAGCAATCTCGCACCCTCGCGATCAAGACTATTTAAGCTATGGGTAAGGTAAAAGGTATAAGGTGGAGCTGCAGCAAGCGACTAGCATATATGGTGGCTAACATACGCAAAAGAGAGCGAGAAGAGAAGGCAAAAGCACAATCGAGAAACTATGATCAAGAAGTGATCCTAGAACAACCTACGTCAAGCATAACTCCAACACCGTGTTCACTTCCCAGACTCCGCCGAGAAGAGACCATCACGGTTACACACGCGGTTGATGCATTTTAATTAAGGTCAACTTCAGGTTTTCTACAACCGGACGTTAACAAATTCCCATCTGCCCATAACCGCGGGCACGGCTTTCGAAAGTTCAAATCCCTGCAGGGGAGTCCCAACTTAGCCCATGACAAGCTCTCATGGTCAACGAAGGATATACCTTCTCCTGAGACATTCCGATCAGACTCGGTATCCCGGTTCTATAAGACATTTCGACAAGTTAAAACAAATCCAGCAACACCGCCCGAATGTGCCGACAAATCCCGATAGGAGCTGCACATATCTCGTTCTCAGGGCACACTCAGATGAGACTAGCTACGAGTAAAACCAAACCTCAAGTTGCCCCGAGGTGGCCCGCAGGCAGCTCGGTTCGGACCAACACTTAGAGAAGCACTGGCCCGGGGGGTTAAAATAAAGATGACCCTTGAGTCTGCAGAACACAAGGGAAGGTGGTAGGTTGTTAGTGCAAATGGTAAAACCAAGGTTGGGCATTGCTGGAGGAGTTTTATTCAAGGTGAACTGTCAAGGGGTTCCCATTATTACCCAACCGCGTAAGGAACGCAAAATCCGGGAACATAACACCGATATGACGGAAACTTGGGCGGCAAGAGTGGAACAAAATACCAGGCATAAGGCCGAGTCTTCCACCCTTTACCAAGTGTATAGATGCATTAATTAAGTAAAAGATATTGTGATGTCCCAAAAACTAAACACGTTCCAACAAGGAACAACATCTCCATGTTCCAACAAGGAACAAACTTCAATCTTCACCTGCAACTAACAACGCTATAAGAGGGGCTGAGCAAAGTGGTAACATAGCCAATCAACGGTTTGCTAGGACAAGGTGGGTTAGAGGCTTGGTTCAACAATATAGGAGGCATGATAAGCAAGTGGTAGGTATCGCAGCATAGGCATAGCAAAAGAGCGAGAAACTAGCAAGCAAAGATAGAAGTGATTTCGAGGGTATGGTTATCTTGCCTGAGATCCCGCAAGGGAGAAGAACGAGTCCATGAAGAAGACAAACAGACGTAGTCGAGCGAGTCCTCACAAACGTGACATTATCGGAACTAACCCGAAGAAGAAACACTGGAAAGAAGCAAACAACATAGTAAACAACCACCACATAAACATGGCATGATGCACAATCAAGTATGATGCATGTTCGGTTTAAAGAGGCATGGCAAGGCAAAGTGCACAAGCAAATTCTACAAATTAAGTGGAGCTCAATATGCAACGAGTTGCATATTGACGGAACACCACATTAATTATCTAGTTCTCTCCCGGTTAGGTACCCAACAATATTAAATGTTGGTTAACATGGAAAGAGGTGAAGCATAACAAAACTATATCATCTAAACAACTTAAATGGGGTCGGATATAACAAATAACAAATCCGGTAGGTCCCCATATGCATTAGTAATTTAATGTAAACAACAATTTTAAACATTCTTGATGTTGTTATCATGATGCGGATGACATGAACAAGTTTATGCAATTTTTATGAAAATGTTAACAAGAGCATATTATGAAGCATTTGTCATCGTGGCGGAAATGAAAGGGGTGCCATGACAACGAATCTGAAAATGATGCCACGGCAATTTCCAGTTCCGGTAACTCGATTGGGATGCCGATGCAAAAGAGAGTGTGACGGGAGCATGTCATGCAAGGATGGTGGGGTGATCCCGGCAAACGGGTGTCCCACGAGACGACGGTATGGCAATGGGGAACATGCAAGAAAACATGTCGGGCACGGTGCAAACGCGAGCATTTCATTCAACACAAGCAATCATTCACAGACGTCGTCTCGAGGTTATACCTTCGAAGCGTGCAAGCGGGACAGTTCGAGTTTGATGGGACGTAGTGGAAGTAGGCGTTCTCGCGATGGCGATAGTGGAAGTACACGTTCTCGCACGCTCTAGGGTCGACGGTAGAGGTTCTCGCGATCTCGGCGATGGTAGTGGAACATGACGATCCGGATAGGGTACTTGGCAACATGCACGTCGTCGGTAGTTGTGCACAATCGTTGTCGGACTTGACGGTTTTGAGGTCTTCGGACGTAGTGGTACATGTTCATTTTTCAGAGAGGTACATGGCGTTCTTCGGTCACAGGTACTTGACGTTTTGCTATCCGGGTCTTCGGCGACGGTCGTTGTACACATGACGTTGGGGTACTTGTCGGTCCGGGTCTTGACGGAGTAGATGTACACATTTCGTAGATGAACTTGGCATAACCGTGTAGTAGTCGAAATTGGCGGTATCCGAATGGTACTTGGCGAATACCCATAGTCGAACTTGGTGGCCTTGACGTCCAACACAAAACAGCACAAGGGGCCTCGGGTCACGTGAGGAAGAGGAGCGGCGAAAGGCGGCGCTGGGTGACTACGGGCATGCCCCAGCGGCCTCGGTCACCGGCAGCAGAGGGGCGAGGCGAGCGGCGGCCTCCTGCGGACGCGGACGGCGGCACTGTAGAAGGACATCGGCAGCAAGGCGCGAAGGAGCTCCTGGACCGGCTGCGGGAGACGATGCACTTGAGGGCGCGGCGATGCAGGGAGCAGCAGCAGCAGCTCCAGGAGCTTGACAGCAGGTGAGGAGGACGAGGCCAGCACCGGTCGGCGCCGTGGCGCAGCTCGGCTGCGGCAAGGCGAGGGGTGTCCTTGCAGGAGAGGGAGGCGCACGGGAGGAAGAGGAAGAGGCCGGCGATGTTCACTGTAGGCGGTGGGGTATCGAGGGTGAGGCGGAGGCGCCGGGAGCCGGTAGGGTGGAGCCGAGGAAGAGGTCCGGTGACGGCCGGTGTTGTGGCTCCGGCGAGCTCCGGCCAAAATTGGGACGAGTGGTGTGGGGCCTTGCTGGAAGAAGGAGTGGAGGGGCTCGGCGTGAGCGAGAGAGAGGGAGGCGCAGGTGGTTCGGACACGGGAGCGAGAGGTGGGGAGATCGAGCGAATGGAGAGGGAGAGGGAGTCGGGTGCGAGCGATCCTCTCCTGGCGGCGCAAGCAGGAAACGAAGGGGGGAGAGAGGATCGTCCAGAGGGTGTGGGCTAGGGTTAGGTGTAGGTGGGATGGCTGGGCCTTGGAGGGGCAAATGGGCCTGCACTGGAGGTTGGGACGGCCTGTGCTATCTCTCTTCTCTCTCTCTCATATTTCCTTTAACAGAAAAGAATTGGAGAGACGAAAAGAAAGAGAGGGATAGGGAAAGAATTAGCGCACGCAAATAATATTCCCGGACTCGAAAAAATGCGCTGGTTCCAAGAAAAATAAGAGAGGCATGATCGCAAGGATTTAATTCAAAATCATTTGAATTTAATTCAAATGGTTTGAACAAGGGCTAGGAATTAGAGGTGTCCAAAAATGTTGAGGTTTTAGGAGGAGCCTCGAGAAAAGAGATGAGAGTTATTGGCAAGGTTTGAAGGTCAAAATCGAAGAGGAATAGACATGGGAATTATTTTGCACGTGTGTTACGATGATTCCAAATTAATGGAATATTTAATATAGCTCCCTAAAATATTGGGAGGATATGTTATATAGAGAAGTCACCATGTGAGTTCCCTCAATTTAAATAGATCAACAGATCTATGCAATTTATTTAGTTGAATTAAAAAAATGACATGATGGCAGGATGACATGATGCAATGCACACAATGCAAAGATGAATGCAACAGACGAAACAAATCACACAACGAAACCCGGAAACCCTAGAAGGCATCTAAAGCTCCGGTCTTGGGGTGTTACGCCTCCAAGTGCAGAGGTTTGTAGGACAGTAGCAAATTTCCCTCAAGTGGATGACCTAAGGTTTATCAATCCTTAGGAGGCGTAGGATGAAGATGGTCTCTCTCAAGCAACCCTGCAACCAAATAGCAAAGAGTCTCTTGTGTCCCCAACACACCCAATACAATGGTAAATTGTATAGGTGCACTAGTTCGGCGAAGAGATGGTGATACAAGTGCAATATGGATGGTAGATAAAGCTATTTGTAATCTGAAAATATAAAAACAGCAAGGTAACTAATGATAAAAGTGAGCGTAAACGGTGTTGCAATGCGTGGAAATAAGGCCTAGGGTTCATACCTTCGCTAGTGTAAGTTCCCTCAACAATACTAACATAATTGGATCACATAACTATCCCTCAACATGTAACAAAGAGTCACTCCAAAGTCACTAATAGCGGAGAACGAACGAAGAGATTATGGTAGGGTACGAAACCACCTCAAAGTTATTCTTTCCAATCAATCCGTTGGGCTATTCCTATAAGTGTCACAAACAGCCCTAGAGTTCGTACTAGAATAACACCTTAAGACAAAAATCAACCAAAACCCTAATGTCACCTAGATACTCCAATGTCACCTCAAGTATCCGTGGGTATGATTATACGATATGCATCACACAATCTCAGATTCATCTATTCAACCAACACATAGAACCTCAAAGAGTGCCCCAAAGTTTCTACCGGAGAATCATGACGAAAACGTGTGCCAACCCCTATGCATAGGTTCATGGGCAGAATCCGCAAGTTGATCACCAAAACATACATCAAGTGAATCACGTGGCATCCCATTGTCACCACAGATACGCACGGCAAGACATACATCAAGTGTTCTCAAATCTTTAAAGACTCAATCCGATAAGATAACTCCAAAGGGAAAACTCAATTCATTACAAGAGAGTAGAGGGGGAGGAGAAACATAAGATCCAACTATAATAGCAAAGCTCGCGATACATCAAGATCATGCCAAATCAAGAACACGAGAGAGAGAGAGAGAGATCAAACACATAGCTACTGGTACATACCCTCAGTCCCGAGGGAGAACTACTCCCTCCTCGTCATGGAGAGCACCGGGATGATGAAGATGGCCACCGGAGAAGGATTCCCCCTCCAGCAGGGTGCCGGAACGGGTCTAGATTGGCTTTCGGTGGCTACGGAGGCGGAACTCCCGATCTATTGTGCTCCTGGATGTTTTTAGGGTATATGGAGATATATAGGCGGAAGAAGTACGTCAGGGGGGGCACGAGGGGCCCACGAGGGTGGAGGGCGCACCCAGGGGGTGGGCGCCCCCCTGCCTCGGGGCCTCCCCGCAGGTCCCCCGACGTGCACTCCAAGTCTTCTAGGCTTCTTTCCTTCCAAAAATGAGTTCCGTTAAGTTTCAGGTCAACTGGACTCCGTTTGATTTTCCTTTTCTTCGAAACCCTAAAACAGGATAAAAACAGAAACTGGCACTGGGCTCTGGGTTAATAGGTTAGTCCCAAAAATGATATAAAAGTGTATAATAAAGCCCATAAACATTCAAAACAGTAGATAATATAGCATGGAGCAATCAAAAATTATAGATATGTTGGAGACGTATCAGCGTCCCCAAGCTTAATTCCTGCTCGTCCTCGAGTAGGTAAATGATAAAAGAAAGAATTTTTGATGTGGAATGCTAGTTGGCATAATTTCAATGTAATTCTTCTTAATTGTGGTATGAATATTCAGATCCGAAAGATTCAAGACAAAAGTTCATATTGACATAAAAATGATAATACTTCAAGCATACTAACTAAGCATTCATGTCTTCTCAAAATAACATGGCCAAAGAAAGTTCATCCCTACAAAATCATATAGTTTAGTCATGTTTCATTTTCGTCACACAAGAATGCTCTCATCATGCACAACCCCGATGACAAGCCAAGCAATTGTTTCATACTTTAGTAATCTCAAACTCATAAACTTTCACGCAATACATGAGCGCGAGCCATGGATATAGCACTATGGGTGGAATAGAATATAATGAGGGGGGTTATGTGGAGAAGACAAAAAAAAGTCTCACATCAACGAGGCTAATCAATGGGCTATGGAGATGCCCATCGATTGATGTTAATGCGAGGAGTAGGGATTGCCATGCAACGAATGCACTAGAGCTATAAATGTATGAAAGCTCAACAAAAGAAACTAGTGGGTGTGCATCCAACTTGCTTGCTCACGAAGACCTAGGGCACTTGAGGAGGCCCATTGTTGGAATATACAAGCCAAGTTCTATAATGAAAGATTCCCACTAGTATATGAAAGTGACAACATAGGAGACTCTCTATCATGAAGATCATGGTGCTACTTTGAAGCACAAGTGTGGTAAAAGGATAGTAGCATTGCCCCTTTTTATTTTATTTTTTATTTTCTTGGGCCTTCTTTTTTTCTTTGGCCTTTCTCTTTTTTTGGGACAATGCTCTATTGAATGATGATCATCACACTTCTATTTATTTACAACTCAATGATTACAACTCGATACTAGAACAAAGTATGACTCTATATGGATGCCTCCGGCGATGTACCGGGATATGCAATGAATCAAGAGTGACAAGTATGAAAAAATTGTGAATGGTGGCTTTGCCACAAATACTATTTCAACTACATGATCATGCTAAGCAATATGACAATGATGAATGTGTCATGATAAACTGGATGGTGGAAAGTTGCATGGCAATATATCTCGGAATGGCTATGGAAATGCCATAATAGGTAGGTATGGTGGCTGTTTTGAGGAAGATATAAGTAGGTTTATGTGTGAAAGAGCGTATCATATCACGGGGTTTGTATGCACCGGCGAAGTTTGCACCAACTCTCGATGTGAGAAAGGGCAATGCACGGTACCGCAGAGGCTAGCAATGATGGAAGGGTGAGAGTGTGTATAATCCATGGACTCAACATTAGTCATAAAGAACTCACATAATTATTGCAAAAGTCTACAAGTCATCAAAAACCTCGGCACTACGTGCATGCTCCTAGGGGGATAGATTGGTAGGAAAAGACCATCGCTCGTCCCCGACCGCCACTCATAAGGAGGACAATCAAATAACACCTCATGTTTCAAATTTGTTACACAATGTTTACCATACGTGCATGCTACGGGACTTGCAAACTTCAACACAAGTATTTCTCAAATTCACAACTACTTAACTAGCATGACTTTGATATTATTACCTCCATATCTCAAAACAATCATCAAGCATCAAACTTCTCTTAGTATTCAACACACTCATAAGAAAGTTTTATTATTAATCTTGTATATCTAGCATATTAGGATTTTAAGCAAATTACCATGCTATTTAAGACTCTCAAAATAATCTAAGTGAAGCATGAGATTTCATCTATTTCTTATAAAATAAAACCACCACCGTGCTCTAAAAAGATATAAGTGAAGCACTAGAGCAAATAACAAACTACTCCGAAAGATATAAGTGAAGATCAATGAGTAGTTGAATAATTATGCAACTATGTGAAGACTCTCTAACATTTAAGAATTTCAGATCTTGGTATTTTATTCAAAAAGCAAGCAAAGCAAAATAAAATGACATTCTAAGAATGGCAAACATCATGTGAAGAAGCAAAAACTTAGGATCAACCGAAACTAACCGATAGTTGTTGAAGAAGAAAGGTGGGATGCCAACCGGGGCATACCCAAGCTTAGATGCTTGAGACTTCTTGAAATATTATCTTGGGGTGCCTTGGGCATCCCCAAGCTTGAGCTTTTGTGTCTCCTTAATTCCTCTCATATCACGATCTCCCTAAATCTCAAAGAGCTTCATCCACACAAAACTCAACAAGGACTCGTGAGATAAGTTAGTATAAACCATTGCCAAAAACCTTATCATACTCTACTGTAGCAAAATCACTAAAATTATTATTCAACATTGCATACTAAATGCCTCTGCATATTTAATAGTCCTATCCTCAAATAGAATCATTAAAGAAGCAAACATATGCAAACAATGCAAACATAACAGCAATCTGCCTAAACAGGATAGTCTGTAAAGAATGCTGCAACATCCATACTTCCCTAGCTCCAAAAATTATGAAAGAAAATTCCCACTGTAGTAAATTTATCAGAGCTTAATATGCAAAAGGTTTTCAACATTTTATCACATTCTGACTTTTCTAGGGAATTATTGCAACAGCGGTAAACTTTCTGTTTTCAAACAGCAACATGTATACTTGTAACATAGGCATAGTAAAGGCTATCAATGCCACTTTTATTGAAATAAAAGATGCAAAACATTTAAATAACAGCAAGCAAATCCTAACAAAATAAATTGACGCTCCAAGCAAAACACATATCATGTGGCGAATAAAAATATAGCTCCAAGTAAAGTTACCGATGAACGAAGACGAAAGAGGGGATGCCTTCCGGGGCATCCCCAAGCTTAGGCTCTTGATTGTCCTTGAATATTACCTTGGGGTGCCTTGGGCATCCCCAAGCTTAGGCTCTTGCCACTCCTTATTCCATAGTCCATCGAATCTTTACCCAAAACTTGAAAACTTCACAACACAAAACTTAACAGAAAACTCGTAAGCTCCGTTAGTATAAGAAAATAAATCACCACTTCAAGGTACTGTAATGAACTCATTCTTTATTTATATTGGTGTTAAACCTACTGTATTCCAACTTCTCTATGGTTTATAAACTATTTTACTAGCCATAAATTCATCAAAATAAGTAAACAACACATGAAAAACAGAATCTGTCAAAAACAGAACAGTCTGTAGTAATCTGATCAAACGTATACTTCTGGAACTCATACAATTCTCAAATAAATTTGGACCTGAGGAATTTATCTATTAATCATCTGCAAAAAAATTAACTAAATAGCACTCTCCAAATAAAAATGGCAGCAATTCTCGTGAGCGCTAAAGTTTCTGTTTTTTACAGCATGATTCAACAAGACTTCCCCAAGTCTTCCCAAAGGTTCTACTTGGCACAAACACTAACTAAAAGCATAAAACCACATATAAACAGAGGCTAGATGAATTATTTATTACTAAACAGGAACAAAAAGCAAGGAACAAATAAAATTGGGTTGCCTCCCAACAAGCGCTATCGTTTAATGCCCCTAGCTAGGCATGATGATTTCAATGATGCTCACATAAAGGATAAGAATTGAACATAAAGAGAGCATCATGAAGAATATGACTAGCACATTTAAGTCTAAAATACTTCCTATGCATAGGGATTTTGTGAGCAAACAACTTATGGGAACAATAATCAACTAGCATAGGAAGGCAAAACAAGCATAACTTCAAAACTTTAAGCACATAGAGAGGAAACTTGATATTATTGCAATTCCTACAAGCATATGTTCCTCCCTCATAATAATTTTCAGTAGCATCATGAATGAATTCAACAATATAACCAGCACCTAAAGCATTCTTTTCATGATCTACAAGCATAGAAATTTATTACTCTCCACATAAGCAAAATTCTTCTCATTCGGAATAGTGGGAGTATCATAAGAGACTTGAATACTATAAATTGTTTCCACATTAAAAGAGTAATGTTCAGAAAAGGGGTAACCATAATCATGACAAGTTTTATAAATATAATCACTACTTTTTATAGCATAAGTATCATCACAATAATCATCATAAGTAGGAGGCATGCTATCATCATTATAAATTGCATATCAAAACTTGGGAGACTAAAAATATCATCTTCATTAATCATAGCTTCCCCAAGCTTGGGACAAACATTAATTGCAGCAAATATATTCTCAAAAACATCATCTTCATCAAACATAGCATCCCCAAGCTTGGGCCTTTTCATATCATAAGCATAATCACTCTCATAATTAATAGTATGGATAGCACCAATAGTATAGCAATTATCATATTCTTCCAAGCAAGTGCCAAAAAGATTTTCAAGATCATAAGAAGTATCATTATATTCCACAATTATATTTTCATGAGGCACAATAGTAATAGGAGCAGCATTATTTGGGAGAGATATCTTTTTACCTCTCTTCCTTTTTCTTTTCTTCTTCTTCACCACATCATGTGTGGGTTCAATCCTCTTTTTGGAGCTCCTTATTAATGAGATTGGTTGAATAGAGGCTCCTCCTCGTTACCTGATTCATCATAAGAAATAATAGGAGGATATTGGGAAGTCTCTTCCCTTTCATTTCTCTTCATCCTATTTGTTTTCTTTTCTTTATGTAATTGGCAATATAAGGATTTTCAATGCAATTCACCGCGCAATACATATAAATTTCCTCTAGATCAAAATGAAGAACTTTATCAAGGGCAAATTTTGGAATATCCTTAGTTCTACGTTTAATTTCTTCATAACCCAAGAGCAAACTAAGTTCATTATGATGTGCAAGGGAAATCAAGTCATCACAATTTTTGGACACGATACGCTCATGAAACAATTTGCATTGGGTACTAAAATGATCACGTTCATTGCAAAGTTCACAAGTAGGGCTAAGAAAAGATAAATTTTCAGCACATTCATCTAGCTCTTCTTGCAACAATTTGGTTTCTAAGTACTTATTCTCTTGCAATATCTATCTTCCCTATTTGGTGTGTACTTGCAAACCCAATCTACTCCACAAAAATTGACATGTTTATAGGAGGCATTTTCATCATAACTAGTGCAATCATCATTAGCATCATGGATATTCAAAGAATTCGTACTAACAACATTGCAATCATGCTCATCATTCAAATATTTAGTGCCAAACATTTTAGAGATCTCTTCTTCTAGCACTTGAGCACAATTATCCTTTCCATCATACTCACGAAAGATATTAAAAAGATGAAGCGTATAAACTCAATTCCTATTTTTTTATTTTCTTTTATAAACTAAACTAGTGATAAAACAAGAAACTAAAAGACTCGATTGCAAGATCTAAAGATATACCTTCAAGCACTAACCTCCCCGGCAACGGCGCCAGAAAAGAGCTTGATGTCTACTACACAACCTTCTTCTTGTAGACGTTGTTGGGCCTCCAAGTGCAGAGGTTTGTAGGACAGTAGCAAATTTCCCTCAAGTGGATGACCTAAGGTTTATCAATCCGTAGGGAGGCGTAGGATGAAGATGGTCTCTCTCAAGCAACCCTGCAACCAAATAACAAAGAGTCTCTTGTGTCCCCAACACACCCAATACAATGGTAAATTGTATAGGTGCACTAGTTCGGCGAAGAGATGGTGATACAAGTGGTAATGGATAGTAGATAAAGGTATTTGTAATCTAAAATTATAAAAACAGCAAGGTAACAATGATAAAAGTGAGCGTAAACGGTATTGCAATGCGTGGAAATAAGGCCTAGGGTTCATACTTTCGCTAGTGTAAGTTCCCTCAACAATACTAACATAATTGGATAACATAACTATCCCTCAACATGCAACAAAGAGTCACTCCAAAGTCACTAATAGCGGAGAACGAACGAAGAAATTATGGTAGGGTACGAAACCACCTCAAAGTTATTCTTTCCAATCAATCCGTTGGGCTATTCCTATAAGGTGTCACAAACAGCCCTAGAGTTCGTACTAGAATAACACCTTAAGACACAAATCAACCAAAACCCTAATGTCACCTAGATACTCCAAGTGTCACCAAATCATGACGAAAACGTGTCAACCCACTATTCATAGGTTCATGGGCGGAACCCAAGTTGATCACCAAAACATACATCAAGTGAATCACGTGATATCCCATTGTCACCACAGATACGCAGCAAGACATACATCAAGTGTTCTCAAATCTTTAAAGACTCAATCCGATAAGATAACTTCAAAGGGAAACTCAATCCATTACAAGAGAGTAGAGGGGGAGAAACATAAATCCAACTATAATAGCAAAGCTCGCGATACATCAAGATCGTAATCAAGAACACGAGAGAGAAGAGAGATCAAACACATAGCTACTGTACATACCCTCAGCCCCAAGGGAGAACTACTCCCTCCTCGTCATGGAGAGCACCGGGATGATGAAGATGGCCACCGGAAGGATTCCCCCTCCGGCAGGGTGCCGGAACGGGTCTAGATTGGCTTTCGGTGGCTACGGAGGCTTCTGGCGGCGGAACTCCCGATCTATTGTGCTCCCGGATGTTTTAGGGTATATGGAGATATATAGGAAAGAAGTACGTCAGGGGGGCCACGAGGGGCCCACGAGGGTGGAGGGCGCGCCCAGGGGGGTGGGCGCGCCCCCTGCCTCGTGACCTCCTCGCAGATCCCCCGACGTGCACTCCAAGTCTTCTGGGCTTCTTTCCTTCCAAAAATGAGTTCCGTGAAGTTTCAGGTCAATTGGACTCCGTTTGATTTTCCTTTTCTTCGAAACCCTAAAACAGGGTAAAAACAGAAACTGGCACTGGGCTCTGGGTTAATAGGTTAGTCCCAAAAATGATATAAAAGTGTATAATAAAGCCCATAAACATTCAAACAGTAGATAATATAGCATGGAGCAATCAAAAATTATAGATATGGAGACGTATCAGTAGCTTAGAGCAACAAGCATATCAAGAAGAAAAGAGACCAGCCTTACGGCACTCATATCTTCATACAAGGAGAATAAGTTATCAAAAGCATTGCAGATCCTTACATGCCCCCACAGGGTATTCATTGATTCTTCGCAGGAAACAAAAGCTAGTTCAAGAGTCCTAAGTGCTACACTCCCGGCGACACCATCATAACTGGCCACGAAGCCGGCGAACCCCATCAGCTCAGCAGCGAGCCGCGGGCCTGACCCGCGCGCCCGGACGTAGCCCTCTGCCGACGCCGGCGAGACGCTCGCGGCACGTATAGCTGTCGTCGCTCGTCTCCAGAGTCTCGTAGAGCTCAGGAGAGCTGCTGGACTCCCAAGGGCTGCTGCTGGAGTGGTCGCGAGACGGAGCGCGCATCAGCCTCGCGCTCCTCTCCGGAGCAGCACTCCAGGCGCGCCCTCGGCGTCGAAGACCTTGAAGAAAAGCGTGGAGGCGCCGTCGTACTCAAAGTGGATCGCGAGGGCGCCCCTCGCACGACAGACCCGTGCGACCTCGCCCCAGCCGCGAGTCATGAAGATCTTGCCAGTGGGGACCGCTTCGATCTTCGCTCCGATCGCCGGAGCGCCAGTCGGCGTGCTGCAGCCAGAGCTCGAGAGGCCCCCTCGGGCATCACGTCGGAGAAGAACCGCGGGAAGCGGATCCAGGAGCTCGGAGGCGTCGGCGCCCACAGCACCAACTCAGCGCAGAGGAGTCCGCGGCGTGGACGGCACGCGTCGCCGGCGGCGACCCCGGATGCGGCGTGGGCGTGCTCGTCACTTCGTCCTCCCGAGCCCTCGGCTTGGGCGTACAGGGAGCGGATACCCCGTGGAGGCCTCACACCGAAGGCCTCGTCACCACCTGCATCGCCACTTCATCACGATGGATCGACCTCTTCTTCGGCGGGAGTGGCTCCGGGACATCCCGGGGGGCTTTCCCCTTCTCTTCGGCGGAGAACCTTCTGATAGGCACCATTGGAGCAAGCAGTAGAGCAAGGAGGAAGAAGCAAGCAAGCGAGAAGAGATGGGCACGGGGGCTCCGCCCCCCTCTCCATTTATAGGAAGAAGGCCAACCGCCTCCCACGATCGCACAGGTAATGATGGTTTCCCTTGCATGTCGCAGGGACTTGTCAAGTCGTGCAGTCGTCGAGGCAGCGTGGGGAAGCGGAGACGCCCACGTCCAATCAACCGCCACGTCAACCGAGGCCGCATGGCTTTGGGGCCCGCGGTGCTCCGAACTTGACCCTTGGCTTCGCCGCGAAGCCAAGCCCGCGCGCACCTTGGGCCGGCTACTTGTCGGTGTTCTGGGAACGGGGTCCCCAGACTTGCCTACCTGCGGCCCACGGCGTGGCGGAGCCAGCAGGCCGTACTGGCCCATCTTCATCAACAAAGCATCCAAGACCCTCGCGAGGGTCCAAGCCTCATGAGGCGACGCACAAGACCTCCTCTCGAGCGGCCTAGTCAGGTAGGCTCGCGAGGGGCGGAGATATCAAGGCGAGGCGAACCTCACGAGGCTCTCTGACGTGAGCCATGACGATCGACACCAGGCGGGCGCCAGCGCGCAGACGTCCTTGTTTCCCTCTTTGGTGCAAAGAGAGGCACCGCGATACCAGTCACAAACGTGTGCAACCAGACCAAGACAGGACTCAAGCGAGCATCGTGAAGCCAAGCGCACACCAGACCTTTCGCAGCGAACCCTTTTCAGGATAGCTTGTACTAGCTTCCCCTTCAATAGACCCCTTGTTGGCTCCCTTCCCGCTCAATATTTGGGAAGAGGACCAGGGCCTCTATAAATAGGACTAGCCACACATAGTAGAGAGGAGAGGAACCTCATCGAGAGATCCACGCAGAGATACACACAAGTCCAACGCACAAGAACACCTCAACCTCAGGAGGCTGTTCTTCCCCTTGTACTGTTCATCATCAGCCCAAGAGGCAATCCACCACCACCACACTGGAGTAGGGTATTACACCACAACGGTGGCCCGAACCAGTATAAACCCCGTGTCTTTCTGTGTTGTGAGTTCGTCGAGTTCGTCCGCAAGATCTTAGCGAGCTAGAGCGTAGATCGGGAGGGAAAGACTTCGCGCGCACCCCAGTGTTCGAACCTTAAGGGTTAGCCGGAGCCCCACATCCGACACTCATAGACACTGCATTCACAAAACAAAGCACCTCTACAATCTTAAGTGACACCGATACTGTTAGCATAAACCTAAGCGGTCATTTCTTAAAGTTCGGGGTTGTGATGCTATATGAAAAGTCCATCTTGAAGCTCAAAACCCAGCTTGGAGAATTCTTCTAATGCCCAAAATTACTGTTGGCTACACCCTTCATCACAAGACCGAACGCAAATTGTAGTGAAACGGAATCCTTCTTAAGAAGCATTCTCTCGAAAAGTTAAGTGAAGGAGAAACGTGAACTATGATGAGAACATCTGTACCTGTTCCCTCTCATCGAACAGTCAGTCATCACCAAAATCTTTCCCTGACTCCTACACCAATAGTCGAGGATGATAGATATGATAATCATTCAACCAGGGATCAAGTTACTATCGAACCTCATAGGACAACCAGAGTATGGTCCACACCAGAGTGGTACGGTAATCCTTTCTGTAAGTCATGTTACTAGACCATGACGAACCTACAAACTATGAGGAAGCGATGATGAGCCCAGCTTCCGCGAAATGGCCAGAGGCCATGAAATCTGAGATGGGATCCATGTATGAGAACAAAGTATGGACTTTGATTGACTTGCCCGATGATCAGTGAGTCATTAAGAATAAATGGATCTTCAAGAGGAAGATGGAGGCTGATAGTAGTATTACTATCTACAAAGCTCGAATTGTCGCGAAATGTTTTTGACAAGTTCAAGGTGTTGACTACGATGAGATTTTCTCACTCGTATCGATGCCTAAAAGTCTGCCTGAATCATGTTAGCAGTTGCCGCATTTTATGAAATCTGGCAAATGGATGTCAAAACTGTATTCCTTAATGGATTTCTTAAAGAAGAGTTGTATATGATGCAACCAGAAGGTTTTGTTGATCCTAAAAGGTGCTAACAAAGTGATCAAGCTCCAGCGATCCATCTATGGACTGGTGCAAGCATCTCGGAGTTGGAATATATGCTTTGATAAAGTGATCAAAACATATGGTTTTATACAGACTTGCGGTGAAGCCTGTATTTACAAGAAAGTGAGCGGGAGCACTACATCATTTCTGATAAGTGTATGTGAATGACATATTGTTGATTGGAAATAATGTAGAATTTTCTAGAAGGCATAAAGGAATGTTTGAAATGAGTTTTTCAAAGAAAGACCTCGGTGAAGCTACTTACATATTGAGCATCAAGATCTATAGAGATAGATCAAGACGCTTGATATATTTTCAATGAGTACATACCTTGACAAGATTTTGAAGTAGTTCAAAATGGAACAGTCAAAGTAGGAGTTCTTGCCTGTGTTGCAAGGTGTGAAGTTGAGTAAAGACTCAAAACACGACCATGGCAGAAAATAGAAAGAGAATGAAAAGTCATTCCCTATGCCTCAGTCATAGGTTCTATGAAGTATGTTATGCTATTTACCAGTCCTATTGTATACCTTATCATGATTCTGGCAAGGGAGTATAGTAGTGATCTAGGAGTAAATCACTGGACAGCGGTCAAAATTATCCCTAGAGGACTAAGGAAATATTTCTCAATTATGGAGGCGATAAAAGAGTTCGTCGTAAAGAGTTACGTCGATGCAAGATCTTTACATCGATCTAGATGAATCTAAGTCTCGATCTGGATACATATTGAAAGTGGGAGAAATTAGCTAGAGTAGCTCCGTGCAGAGCATTGTAGACATAGAAATTTACGAAATACATACGGATCTGAATGTTGCAGACCCGTAGACTAAATTTCTCTCACAAGCAAAACATGATCACTCTTTGGGTGTTAATCACGTAGCGATGTGAACAAGATTATTGACTCTAGTAAACCCTTTGGGTATTAGTCATATGGAGATGTGAACTAATCACGTAAAGATGTGAACTACATTATTGACTCTAGTGCAAGTGGGAGACTGAAGGAAATATGCTCTAGAGGCAATAATAAAGTTATTATTTATTTCCTTATATCATGATAAATGTTTATTATTCATGCTAGAATTGTATTAACCGGAAACTTAGTACATGTGTGAATACATAAACAAACAGAGTGTCACTAGTATGCCTCTACTTGACTAGCTCGTTGAATCAAAGATGGTTAAGTTTCCTAGCCATAGACATGAGTTGTCATTTGATTAATGGGATCACATCATTAGAGAATGATGTGATTGATTTGACCCATTCCATTAGCTTAGCACGATGATCGTTTAGTTTGTTGCTACTACTTTCTTCATGACTTATACATGTTCCTCTGACTATGAGATTATGCAACTCCCGAATACCGGAGGAACGCTTTATGTGCTACCAAACGTCACAATGTAACTGGGTGATTATAAAGGTGCTCTACAGGTGTCTCCGATGGTACTTGTTGAGTTGGCATAGATCGAGATTAGGATTTGTCACTCCGATTGTAGGAGAGGTATATTTGGGCCCTCTCGGTAATGCACATCACTATAAGCCTTGCAAGCAATGTGACTAATGAGTTAGTTGCGGGATGATGCATTACGGAACAAGTAAAGAGACTTGCCGGTAATGAGATTGAACTAGGTATTGAGATACCGACGATCGAATCTCGGGCAAATAACATACCGATGACAAAGGGAACAACGTATGTTGTTATGCGGTTTGACCGATAAAGATCTTCGTAGAATATGTAGGAGCCAATATGAGCATCAGGTTCCGCTATTGGTTATTGACCGGAGACGTGTCTCGGTCATGTCTACATAATTCTCGAACCCGTAGGGTCCGCACGCTTAACGTTCGATGATGATCGGTAATATGAGTTTATGTGTTTTGATGTACCGAAGGTAGTTCGGAGTCCCAGATGAGATCGGGGACATGACGAGGAGTCTCAAAATGGTCGAGACGTAAAGATAAATATATTTGACGACTATATTCGGACATCGGAGAGGTTCCTAGTGATTCGGGTATTTTTCAGAGTACCGGAGAGCTACGGGAATTCGTCGGGGAGTATATGGGCCTTATTGGGCTTTAGGGGAAAGAGAGACGGGAGGCTGCGCACCCCCCCCCCCAAGGCTTAGTCCGAATTGGACTAGGGGGAGGTGTTGGGGATATAGCTACCAGGTATGACCCGCCCAGGAGGGGCCGGGTCAGCCCTAATGGTGGGTTACAAAAGAAGCCCAATAACATTCAAGGCGATAGTTTATTAAGACTTATAGAAGGCCTAAACCCCAGAGGCGGCTTAAGGCCCAATATTGTAAACCACTATTGTAAGGAAAGACTTGTAAAGAAAGGCATGTAAAAGAAGTCGCCGAGCTGGACACGTTTTATAAGCCGGCCAGGACTCTGTAGGCTGCCAGGCGTCAACCCGTGTATATAAGGGGACGACCCAGCGGCGGCTTAGGGAAGGAGACAACAAATCGAAGCCAGGGCAGACATATTCGCTCCCTGGTCTTCAAAACCCTAGCAATTCCAAACACAACTAGACGTAGGCTTTTACCTTCATCGTAAGGGGCCGAACTAGTATAAAACCTCTCGTGTCCTTTGTCCCGATTAACCCCTTTAAGCTTCCTAGTTGCGATGGCCCTACGACTAAGTCCTTTCGCTAGGACATCTGTCGTGACAATTCCACGACAGTTGGCGCCCACCGTGGGGCTAGCGCACGGTGGATTTGAGTTCTTGAAGGGCAACTTCGAAGGGCTCAAGGGATACATTGTGGGCCGGATGACCAAGAGTCGTCGCGGCAAGCTCTACATCGACGATGAAGGCTGGGGCCCTGAGGCCGGCTCAATTGAGTACGGGTACCGGGTCCCCTTCGGCGGAAATCGTGTCTTCATCGACCGGATCGGCGAATCGGGCCCTGAGCCGGACGTCCACACCAACCTCGTCGAGACGGCTCAGCGCACGAGATCCGCCCGGGTTCAACCTGTCGTGAGGCATGCCTTCATGGGTTGCGTCCACGGCGGTGAATACTCTAAAGGATCAGTGGATGGCGGTGAGACAGCCATCTGTTCTGACGCTACGTCATCAACAGACGAGACAGATTCTTTGTATCAGCTATAGGATGGCATGCTTGGGGGCTGTTCCGATGGCAGCAGTATACTGGACCCCTTTGAGCCGCCGAATCGAGCCAGAGTCTTCATGGCAGGCACTCAACCCGGGCAGAACTCCACGGCTGCAACCGCAACAACCACCGGGTCGGCAGCGGCCGGATCAGGAGACCCCGCGCGCCCCCTACTCAGATGCTAATGGACCTCATGGATAAGCTGACGACTCTGTTGATTGTTGTGGTAGAGCCGGCGGATAAAGCTTAGTATGACGCGGAGGTGGCACGGGTACGTGAAGAGATGGCACATGCCAAGGAAAATTTAGCAGCAGAAGAGGTCAGGATGGCCGCGGAGCGGACGGCTTTGGACGCTCGTGCTCAGCAGCTTCAAGCGGAGACTTTCCGGCTCACGGTGGATCTGAACGCGTCAAACGAGGTCATGAGAAGAAGGCATCAGAAAACTCAGTCACGTCTACCTCTGACGCTCGATCCTAGGAACCTTTTCCATACACCCGGGGCTGGTCCAAGTAACCCACCGGAGGCAAATCGGATCACGACACCCGGAGCACTGGTTTAGCTGCGGGCCATGGAACCACCTCGTATGTATACCGCTCCGCCTCATTATGCGCCAACACCACCAGGTCATTTCTCCAATCCTTTGTAAAACATCATTGCTGCGTCGGCTCATTTGGCGGCTCCCTCGATGGAAGGCGACTCTCCGGCAGCAATCGAAACACAAAGGGTGAGAGAACTTCTTCAGACGGCTCTAGCGCAGCAGGATGCGTACTCTTACAGTCGAGACAGAATCTATTCAACCCCTCACCCAAGCCTGAGCCCGAGCTACAGCAGGCATATGGACTCAGCTGATATGTCAAGCAATGTTCAACGCCGTAACCAACCGTGCATGCATGAGCCGGTGCAAGCTGGAGCCCTTCACTTAGCGGATCAGGAGAGGATCCGACAAGAGGCTGAGCGGGCGGTTCAACTGGAAGTTGAGCAGGCGGCTCATCAAACTTTTCTGGCTTATCCGGCAACCTCTATTGAGGCAGGAGTAGCCACAAGAACAGGAGGTGTTCCTTGCCTGGTGCCGGCTATACGTAATGAGCGCTTGCCGAAAGACTTCAAGGGGCCTCGTAAAGTGCCTAACTACACGGCCGATTTGCAACCTGGGGCATGGATTGAGAGTTACGAGATGGCAACGAAGCTGTTGGAGGTCAGCGATGCAGCAATGGCTAAGTACTTCACCATGATGTTGGATGGAACGGCTCGCACTTGGTTGAAAGGGTTGCCACCCAATTCCATCGGCTCATGGGTGGAGTTGAAGGCCCGGTTCATTCAGAACTTAAAAGACACATGTAAGAAACCTATGTCAATCGTGGACCTGACTAATTGTAAGAAAGAGGAAGGGGAGTCCACAACCCATTGGGTGCGCCGGGTCAAGGAGATAATACATTCATCTGATAAGATGGATACTGGCTCGGCAGTCTTAATGTTGGAGAAAAATTGCTGTTTTGAACCTCTGAAGCAGAAGCTGGGGCGGCTCAAGCGTGACTGCAATGACATGGGCCAGTTGATGGCGGCTCTGGTCAAGTATGTTGATTCTGACAGTACCAAGGATCCCATGTTTGATGAAGAAAAAACAGGGAAGGGAAAGAAGAACGGCAACGGCAAGGGTCACCAGCATAACCCAGCAAATCAAGGAGGTAATAAACGTAAGGCTGGCGAATTTGTGGCTAACACCAATGCACAGGGCAACAATCAACGGCGCAAGGGTAGGCAACCCCCTCGGTCAGGCGGGTCAGGTCCCACCCTCAAGCAACTATTGAATGAACCTTGCCCAAGACACGGCACCCGAGAGAAGCCAGCCACCCATCTATGGAAGGACTGTACAATCATGAAGGCATTTAAAAATTCAAACACATTTGATGGAAGTCACGGGCCTGGCGGCGGTTCAGGCGGAGGCAGCTTTCATGGCCCGAGCGCCAGTTCAGGTGGAGGCGGTTTTCACGGTCAGGGCCAGACGGGTAACCAGGGAGGTTATAATCCACAACCCGACCAAGGTAATCAGCAGCAACAGTCCGGATATAAGAGCAACCCAAAACAGTTGAATAGTGGGCAATACCATGTATTTACCACTAGTTTATGCAAGAGGGACCAGAAGCTTCATAAGAGGGCTGTCAATGCCGTTGAGCCGGCGATTCCACGTTATTTGAGGTGGTCTGAACAGCCTATTGTGTGGAGAAGAGAAGATCATCCTCCCCGGGTTGATAATCCGGGTCACTTAGCCTTGGTAGTGGCACCTCATGTTGGTGGATATAAATTCACTAAAGTGCTCATGGATGGAGGCAGTAGCATCAACATCCTCTACTATGAGACGTTCCATCGGATGAGATTGACTGATAAGAGTCTTAAGCAATCAAATACTGTTTTTCACGGTGTCGTGCCTAGCAAGTCGGCATACCCAGTTGGAAAGAATGAACTGGAAGTAGCCTTTGGGGATGAATATGATTCCAGGGCTGAGAAGTTAACTTTTGAGGTGGTTAAGATCAAAAGCCCATATCATGCTCTGTTTGGACGGCCGGCTTATGCCAAGTTCATGGCTTGGCCATGTTATGTGTATTTGCAGCTCAAGATGCCGGGTTATAAAGGCACCATTACAGTACATGGAAGCCGGAAAATAGCCCTGGAGTGTGAAGAAGGAGATGCTGCTTACGCTGAGTCTGTTTGTGCAACAGAGGAGTTAAAGTTTTATAAAGATAATGTTGACCCGGCAGACATGACGTCTTTAAAGAAGCCAACAACGGAGCATGAACCGGTGTTGAAATTCAAGTCAGCTGACGACACCAAGACAGTTGATTTTGTGCCCGGCGACTCATCCAAGCAGTTCATCATCAGTGCCAACTTGGATCCAAAATAGGAAAGCGCGCTCATCGAGTTCATCTGTGAGAACCGGGACATCTTTGCATGGAAACCTTCTGACATGCCGGGTGTCCCAGAGAACTCGCTGAGCACACTCTTAATACTGATCCGAAGTTTAAGCTAGTCAGGCAGTTTCTCCGACGGTTTAACGAGGAAAGGCGCAAGGCCATTGGAGAAGAGGTGGCCCGGCTCTTGGCGGTCGGGTTCATCATTGAAGTCTTTCACCCAGAGTGGTTGGCTAACCCGGTGCTTGTACTCAAGAAGAACGGCACCTGGCGTATGTGTGTGGATTACACCGATTTGAACAAGGCTTGTCTGGCTGACCCTTTTGCTCTCCCTCATATTGATCAGATCATTGATGCTACGGCGGGTTGTGAGCATTTGAGTTTTCTGGATGCTTATTCGGGTTATCATCAGATCAAGATGGCAGTCAAGGACCAGGAGAAGACAGCTTTCATCACTCCGTTTGGAGCCTTCTGCTATGTGTCTATGCCTTTTGGGCTTAAGAGTGCCCAGGCGACTTATCAACGGTGTGTATAGAATTGAATTCACAATCAGATTGGGCAGAATGTTCATGCTTATGTGGATGATATAGTGGTGAAGTCCAGAAAAGAGGAAACCTTGGTAACAGATCTGAAGGAGACCTTTGATAACCTCCGGGTCTACAAGATGATGCTTAACCCGGCCAAGTGTGTTTTTGGAGTCCCAGCTGGCAAACTCTTGGGTTTTTTGGTGTCCAACCAAGGTATTGAAGCTAACCCGGAGAAAATTAAGGCAATCACATCCTTGGCCAAACCAACATGCATCAATGACGTTCAACGGCTGGCGGGTCATGTTGCTGCTCTGAGCCAGTTCGTAAGCCGGTTAGGGGAGAAGGCGATGCCTTTGTATCAGATGATGAAAAAGACGGATGACTTTGTTTGGAGTGAAGCTGCAAATTCTGCCTTTGAGGATCTGAAGAAACAGCTTGCTGAGCCGCCGGTTCTTGCTGCTCCGGTTGAGAAAGAGCCGCTATTGTTATATGTAGCCGCTAACTCACGAGCTGTTAGTGTGGCGATTGTGGTGGAACGCAAGGAGGCTGGCAAAGAACATCCGGTCCAACGGCCGGTTTACTACGTCAGTGAGTTGTTGATTGAATCTAAACAGAGATATCCACATTGGCAGAAGCTCGTTTATGGGGTGTTCATGGCAAGCCGAAAGCTCAAACATTACTTTCAGGGTCACCCAATCATGGTGGTTAGCTCTACTCCTTTGGGAGACATCATTCAAAATAGAGAAGCTACTGGACGAGTCGCCAAGTGGGCCATTGAACTTGGGTCTCATGGGTTGAAGTATGTGCCACGTACTGCGATCAAATCTCAAGCACCGGTTGACTTTATTAATGACTATACAGAGATGCAGATGCCAGAGGAGAAACCATATTAGACGATTCACTTTGATGGGTCCAGACAGTTGGAAGGCTCGGGGGCTGGAGTTGTATTAACTTCCCCTCGAGGTGAAAAATTTTGTTATGTGTTGCGATTGATGTTTCCTTGTACTAACAATGCAGCAGAATATGAAGCCTTGCTCCATGGTCTTCGAATGGCTAAAGAAATGAGTCTAAGCCGGGTCCGATGCCTTGGCAATTCAGATTTGGTGGCTCAACAGGTATCAGGCAAGTGGGATTCCAAGGATCCTCTCATGGCGGCTTATCGCTGTGAGGTCGACGCTGTTGCAGGACATTTTAAAGGTTATCAAGTGGAACACATTGACCGTAGAAAGAATGAAGCGGCTGATGCCTTAAGCCAGTTGGGATATCAGCGTAAGCCGGTGCCACCTAACACCTTTTTGGATGTTTTGCATATCCCGTCTGTTAAGTTACCTACAGAGGAAGATTTGTCCGTTCCTGACCCGGAGGCACAGTTGGTGGCGGCTCTTCACGTCATCCCAGATTGGACAGTACCATTCTTGGCTTACATGACGCGGGGCGAGTTGCCAGAGGATGAAACCCTAGCCCGACAAATAACCCAGCGGTCCAAGTCAATGACGATTTCTGGCGGAGAGTTATACCATCGTAGCGTCACTGGAGCGTTTCAGCGGTGTGTTTCTCCTGAAGAAGGCCAAGAAATACTTCGTGAGATCCATGAAGGGGATTGTGGTCATCACGCCGGGTCAAAATCTCTTGTGTCCAAAGCTTTTCGTCATGGTTTTTACTGGTTGACGGCTCACGCTGATGCAGAAGATCTGGTCAGTAGATGTGATGGATGTCAAAAATTTGCACGACGAGCGCATGTGCCGGCTCAGGAATTGCGGATGATTCCAATCACTTGGCCGTTTGCAGTCTGGGGGCTTGACATGGTTGTACCTTTCAAAAGGTCCAAGGATAAAAAGACACATCTTTTAGTGGCAGTTGACAAATTCACAAAATGGGTGGAGGCAGAGCCAGTGAGTAAGTGTAATGCAGCCATGGCGGTTCAGTTCATGAAAAAGGTGGTTTTTCACTTTGGTTTTCCACACAACATTATCACTGACAATGGCACTAATTTGTCCCAAGGGGCTATGGAGGAGTTTTATCAACGCGAGCATATCCGGCTTGATGTTTCTTCTGTAGCTCACCCCCAATCCAATGGTCAGGCTGAGAGAGCAAATTAGGAAATCTTAAAAGGTCTCAAACCCCGGCTTATGGTTCCCTTGCAACGGACGCCAAATTGTTGGGTAGAGGAGTTACCCTCAGTGCTGTGGAGTATCAACACGACTCCTAATAGGTCTACAGGTTATACACCTTTCTTCATGGTTTATGGAGCGGAAGCGGTGCTGCCTAGCGACATCCGTCATGACTCGCCCCGTGTGGCGGCTTACGTTGAAGCTAATAACGAACAAGCCCGACAGGATGCACTTGACTTGTTAGATGAGGAGAGAGACTTAGCAGCGGTTCGATCAGCAATTTATCAACAAGACCCGCGCTGTTACCACAGCCGCCGGGTTAAGTCTAGGACTTTTCAAGAAGGTGACCTGGTGCTCCGGCTCATCTAGGATCTGTCAGATGCACACAAGCTATCCTGTAACATCCCAAATTTTCAATTTGGAATGTTATACACTAGATCATCATGCATAGCTTATTTTCTTGCATTTTGGTTGATCCTAGAAATTTCACGCAACTCAAGGACCCTCGGAGAGAGTTGGAGATTTCGTTATTTTCATATTTGAGAGTTTTCTCGAAGTTTGAAAATAGGATCATTTGATTTATTTATTTTATCTTCAATAATTTTTCCGGTGTCAAAAATATATGAGAGAACGAATAATATGACTTTCCCAAATTTAGGAAAAATGAAGATTTAATAAATAGATCAATTTTTGTTTGTCGGAGTTTTATTTGCATTTTATTTGGATAGGGAAAAATGCGCGTTTTCGAAAATTGCATTTTAGGTCCGGAGAAAAGTTCATTTTGTTCGGCTCATTTTTAGGAGTCGAGAAAAATTTACTTTAGATTTTTCGGAGTTCGTTTAGATCTCTTTTTGTTTTTTTTCTGCGCGCTGAACCGTTAAAAAAAAAGAAACTATTCGCAGGCCAGCCGGGCCAAATGCCCAAGCCGCCGCAAGCCAAGCAGCCGGCCAAGGCCATCGCTAGCCGCGCGCCAGGCGCAGGCGCAGGAGGCCGCCGCCTCTCTCCTGTACCGAATCCTAGTAGGACTTTGGTCCTACTTCCGTATATTCCTTTTCTATTTCTAGATCTTTTCCTTCCCTCTTTTCTATTCCTATTCCTAGTCTAATTCCTTGCCCTCTACCCCAAGTAAACCCCCCCCCCCCCCAATATAAAAACCCAAGCCCCCCCCCCCCCTCTAAACACATCAAATTCCAAGCCTCTCTCAACCCCAAGCACTCCACCGCACCCCGCGCCCTAAGCCGCCGCCCGCGCCCTACGCCGCCGCCGCCGCCACCTAGCCGCCGCCGCACCTTGCCCCGCGCCGCCCCACGCCCACGCCGCCGGAGCCCCTCGCCGGAGACCTCGCCGGAGGTAGCCCCGCGCTACATCTATTCTTTTCATCGGATCATTTTCTTCTAATCGTTCCGATTCTCTTTCTTCTGCTAAACCGTTCCGGTGTTCTAGATCGGTTTTTCGTTTCGGTTTTCTTCTCCGAAACCCTAGATCGGATTTGTTTTCTTCTCCGATTTAGTTGCCTTTGGACCGTTCGCCGGACCGTTCGTCCCTTAACGAACGTGATCACCGGTTATTCCCGGTTAACGAACGTCCGTTATTTTAACCGTTCGTCGTTCTCTTTTTCGTCGGATTTATTCCGCGATTTTCTGATCGTGATTTCAGATCCGATCTTCGTTCTAGTTTATCTTCTCGCTCGTTCATCGGAATCAGGTGATTCAAGCGCCTGGAGTTTCGTTTCGAAACTGCTGTTCCGACTAATCAACTTAAACAAGTTTTTGCCACAGTAAAATTTGACCTAGTTTCAACTTGCTAGAACCGAGTTGTTTTCTTTCGCCGTTTGTTTTCCGTTGCTTTGTTCGGTTCGTACTTTCTTTGCAACCGGAGTTCTTAAGTTGAACTTTCTGGTTCGATCTCTTGTTCGAGTTTTACCTGTGCATTAGACGAGTACTTATTGTATGCTTGTTGTTTGTCTATGATAGATTACCCGGATTGCGCTGCCTGTTACTGCGAATCTCTAGGTCTCGCGGATCATCAGCAAGGCAAGTAACACTTTGATCATACCTTTTCTACAACCCAGTTTTATTGCATTAGTCCAATCCCTCACATTGCATGATTAGGATCTAATTAAATTGTGGGATGGGAAGTAGATGAGGTAGTACCTATTACCTGTATTATTATGAAACCTTTGGGAGTTACTTCTACGTTTGCTTATTATGCCATGCTATTACTAGTAGACGTGGATTGGGTGAGTGATATCCATGACAGATGTGAGTTGATAATTTTAATGGTTTATCTAAGGTGGCAACTTAAACACACATCTGGGTGGATTGAGGCACCTGATGTCTATCAGGACTTGCCTGTTTTTTTTGGACCGCCACCCAGGCTCAAAGGGATCATAAGATCTTTCATGCTAGAAACTTCCGTGTGCAGCCACAAGCCATTATGGGCTCTGGCATAGTTGACTAAGTGTGCGAACTCTTACAGGGTAGACTAGCAGATGTAGGGGATGTAGGTGGTACCGGTCTACCCGATCGTAAGGTGCTAGCGCTTCTGAAAGACTGTGTCTCGGTCATCCGTTTCTCAAACACCATGTAGTGCGAAAAATCCAACGGAGGCGATCGAGTCTTTGTGGGGAAAAGTGCGCAAACCTCTGCAGAGTGTACAACTAATCATGATTAGCCGTGTCCCCGGTTATGGACAACTTGAGTATCTAGTACTTGAATATCATTGTGAATCTCAACATGTTACTTCTAATTAATGTTGTTGGGTTTTAATTTATTTTAATTGGGATTGAGAATGCTGTCAACCATTCTCAATGTTTCACAACCACCATGATAGTTAAATAAATTTATTCCTTTGCAGTAGGGAAAAATTGGCTTTACGCAAAACTGTAACCATTAGAGCTTTCCACCAGCCATATATGCATATAGTATAGCTGTTTCATTCCATTACTCTCTATGTGTTACATTGCCAGCATATTCCATGTGCTGACCCGTTTTCGGGCTGCAACGTTAATGTTGCAGACTTTTCAGACGACGATTGAGGTGCTTTTAGGTCGTGGCCCTATACTCAGTGATGCCGCTGGAGTTGATGGACCCATTTATCTTCCAAGTCTTCCGCTGTTATCTTTATAATATGGCCTTAAGCCATATTTATTGTAATAAGTTCTTTTTGAGCCATCGATGTAATAAGTGTGTGATTGCAACTCTGTTATAAAACCTCGATGTACTGTGTGGTGTCAGTATTACTGATCCAGGGATGACACCGTAGCACAGTAGACGTGATCCATTCGGGTCAGGTCGCTACAGAGATGGTATCAGAGCACACGCTGACTGTAGGACACGACCACTAAGTTAAAGCCATAGATTTCCATTCTCTTCTCATTTTCTAACTCCTCATCTTTTCTACTCTATTAGGATGACGAACGTGAAGATTAAGTACGCTCAACCGGATGAAGGCACACCATTTGGATTTCACCTGAAGGAAGTCACCAAGTACCTGAACATTGGATTACCAAGCTTCACGGGAACTTTCAACGCCACTCTGCCTGAAGAGGAGCGCTGGAAGATTCAAGCTCACGTTCCGGGAAGAACATTCGCGCCAATCACGAAGCCCATAGATAGTGTTTTCAATGCACCAACCTGGAGTCTGGGAAGGAGCATGGCAGCTCATATCACCATAGGACGCATTGGAGAAGTTTATCAAGAAGACCTCAAGGACACTATCTACCAGATTTGCGGACGCCGAGATGAACAATGGGAGTTAGTCAGCACCAAGAAGGATAGATCCATTGCAGCATTCATCCAGGAGTTAAACCAGCACATTCGACGCCACGAGAACCAGATGTGCAATGATATGATGGAGTTGAAGAATGCGAAGGCAAGGATCATCGAGCTAGAAGGAGAACTGAAGTCTACACGCAAGGACTACATGGACGAGATCGTAGCTCTAGCAAGGCACAATAACGATCTTAAGCAGGAGATTGAAGAACTCAAGAGGAAGTTAGCATCCCAGGAGGAAGATGAGTACGTCGCATGTCCGGACAACTACATCATCATCGACGACACCGATTCGGATCCAAGTGAACCCGACTTTGAAGACGAAGCTGGAGCAGATATCATGGAGTCTTCCACCGGTTCAAATTTCTAGATGACCACCAGATAATAGTAGTATTTCCCCATGTAAACAATAGTCGAGCACATTTGCGATAGTTAGACCGTTTGTAAGCCCTTGTTTGATTGATTGAAGTGATTTTGTGTGCATTTGCCTCATGTGCATATGGGTAGTGTTTTCCCTTTAGACCCCTCTATTCTTAATTCTCGTCTTTTCTAAAACCCTCAGATGCCTCCGAGACGTGACAATGGATTTCCACCGGAGCTCACTCAGTTGATTCAGCAGCAGAATCAATTGATGCAGATGTTAGTTCAGAATCAGCAGAACAACAACAACAACCCACCACCACCACCTGTTGACCACTTAGCCCTTTTCCTTAGGCTGAATCCGCCGGTGTTTTCCAGTAGCACCGAGCCGATAGTAGCAGACGATTGGCTCCGCAAGATAGGAAGGGAGTTGACCACTGCAGGATGTACGGATGGTGAGAAAGTGAAGTTTGCCGCACACCAGCTTGACGGACCCGCGGCAGCATGGTGGGAGAATTTCACAGCCACTTACCCAGTTGACACTGTCACATGGGATCAGTTTTAGCAAGCTTTCCGCACTGCCCATGTTTCAGCAGGAGCTATGGCCATAAAGAAGCGTGAGTTTCGCAACTTACGCCAAGGAGGAAGGACAGTTGGCCAGTACGTTGACGATTTTAGCAAGTTAGCACGTTATGCCCCAGATGACGTTGCTACGGATGCAGTAAGCAGGAGAAGTTTCTGGAAGGATTGAATGATGAGCTAAGCATGAAGTTGATGGTAGCAAGTTTCAACAACTACCAGGAGTTGGTAGA
Source organism: Triticum urartu (assembly GCF_003073215.2). NCBI lineage: Eukaryota > Viridiplantae > Streptophyta > Magnoliopsida > Poales > Poaceae > Triticum > Triticum urartu. Next base: position 366,747,210 of record NC_053028.1, on the reverse strand, counting down.
TCGTGCCATCATGATAGAAGGGAAGCAACAGCAGATGGAGAACCGTAAGAGGAAGTATGGACAGGGGAAGTATAACTCTGGAGCCCAGCAGCAGCCCCGTTTTACCCCTAAACCGGGATTTCAGTTTCAGCATACCCATGGAGGAGGTAGCTCGCACAACCATAATGGCCACAAGAATGGTAATGGGAATGGAGGAAGCAACGGCCAGAACCGGACAACCCCATCGACCCCAACCAAGAGAGACCTGAGTCAAGTCACCTGTTTCAAGTGTTCGAAGACCGGACATTATGCCAATGAATGTCCTGAAGGCCAGATTGGAAATGGCAATGGAAGCTCTGGAAAGAAGCCGAACCCTTTCAATAGGGGACAGGTGAACCACGTTAATGTGGAGGAGGTTGAAGATCAGCCCGATGCAGTAATCGGTAAGTTTTTGGTTAAGTCATTTACTGCACTCGTTCTTTTTGATACTGGTGCATCGCATTCATACATATCAAGGGGATTTGTGGAAAAGTATAACCTGCCAACCCAAGCCCTTAGGTCACCCATGTTAGTAAGCTCACCAGGAGCGGAGTTTATGGCTAGACGATGGTGTGATCGGTTACCATTAAGGATTGGTAACTATGTGTTTCCCTCAGACCTAATAGTATTGGAATCTCAAGGATTGGATGTGATATTAGGCATGGATTGGTTATCAAAGTATGAAGGGAATATTGAGTGTGCTAGTAAGTCAATTTTGCTTACTACACCAGAAGGGAGAAGGATCAAGTATGTATCCCGGCATGTACCAAAAAGGACACAAGTGAATTGCCTAACAGGAGTCGTGCAGGAGGAAGTACTAGTGGTAAAGGATTTTCCTGATGTATTTCCTGAGGAATTGCCAGGCATGCCACCGGATAGAGACATTTGAGTTTTTGATTGAGTTATTGCCAGGTACAGGCCCAATATCGAAGCGACCATATAGGATGCCAGCAAAGGATTTGGTGGAAATAAAGAATCAGATTAAGGAGTTATTGGATAAAGGTTACATTCGCCCAAGTTCTTCACCTTGGGGATCACCCGTACTCCTAGTGGAAAAGAAGGATGGATCATTAAGGATGGTTGTAGATTATCGGGGATTGAATGAAGTAACCATCAAGAATAAGTACCCACTGCCAATGATCAACGATCTGTTGATCGGTTGCAAGGAGCTAAAGTGTTTTCCAAGATCGATTTGCGATTAGGGTACCACCAATTGAAGATTCGAGAGCAGGACATACCTAAGACAGCATTCACCACGAGATATGGATTGTATGAGTATACCGTTATGTCATTTGGATTGACTAACGCGCCTGCCTATTTTATGAACCTGATGAACAAAGTGTTTATGGAGTTTTTGGATAAGTTCGTCGTAGTGTTCATTGATGATATTCTGGTTTATTCAAAGAATGAAGAAGAGCATAAGGAACATTTGCGTTTGGTTTTGGAGAAACTAAGGGAACATCAGTTATATGCCAAATTCAGCAAATGTGAGTTTTGGTTGAAGGAAGTAGGATTCCTCGGACATGTTATATCCGGAGAAGGTATAGCAGTTGACCCCACAAAGGTTGAGACCGTAACCGAATGGGAAGCACCAACAACAGTTGGAGAGATCCGGAGTTTTCTTGGACTCGCAGGATACTACCGGAGATTCATTGAGAACTTTTCAAGGATTGCGAAGCCTATGACGGAGTTGTTGAAGAAGGATACTAAGTTCAATTGGACTGAGGAGTGTGAGGCTAGTTTCCAGGAGTTGAAGAAACGTTTGGTTACCTCACCAGTATTGATTTTGCCAGATCAGACCAAGGATTATGAGGTGTATTGCGACGCTTCACGTCGAGGACTTGGAGCAGTGCTTATGCAGGAAGGAAGAGTTGTTTCGTATGCTTCACGACAACTGAAGCCTCATGAGTTGAATTATGCCACGCATGATTTGGAGTTAACAGCCGTAGTGCATGCATTGAAGACGTGGAGACATTTCCTCATTGGAAATCATTGTGAGGTGTACACGGATCACAAGAGTTTGAAGTACATTTTCACGCAGAAGGAGTTGAACCTCAGACAGAGGAGATGGTTGGAGCTCATCAAGGATTATGACATGAGATTGCATTACAATCCCGGAAAAGCTAATGTAGTAGCTGACGCATTGAGCCGTAAGAGCCATGTCAATACGATAATGACGGGGAGTATACCAAAAGAGTTAGCAGAAAACCTTCGTGAGCTATGTTTGGAAATAGTTCCGAGAGGCTATGTAGCAGCATTGGAGATTCAGTCAACATTGATGGATAAAATCAGAGAAGCTCAGAAATCTGACAAGGAGATTGCCGCTATAAAGGAGAAACTTAGCAAAGGAAAAGCTAAGGGATTTCGTGAGGATGAGCACGATACCTTATGGTTTGAGGACCATGTTTATGTGCCCAATGACCCGGAGATCAGGAAGTTGATTTTGCAGGAGGCACATGATTCACCGTATTCGATTCACCCAGGGAATACCAAGATGTATTTGGATTTGAAGGAAACATTCTGGTGGACCGGAATGAAGAAGGATATTGCAGCATATGTAGCAGTTTGTGACGTATGTCAGAGAGTAAAGGCAGAGCATCAGAAGCCAGCAGGATTGTTACAACCATTGCCGATACCCGAATGGAAGTGGGATAAGATAGGCATGGATTTTATCACAGGACTACCCAGGACGAAAGCAGGCTATGACTCGATATGGGTAATAGTTGACCGTTTGACGAAGGTAGCACATTTTATTCCAGTTAAGACCACTTACACCAGTGTTAAGTTGGCGAAGATATACATGACTAGGATCATTTATTTGCATGGAGTCCCGAGGAGTATCGTATCAGATACCAGTTTCGTTCCATGACAACAGTTACGAAGTTGGAGACCGACAATTCTTTGGACCAGATTTGATTAAGGAGTCTGAACGGAAGGTTAAGTTGATTCGCGATAGGTTCAAGGTAGCCCAGTCCAGGCAGAAGAGCTACGCAGATTCTAAACGCAAGGAGATAGTTTACGAAACTGGAGACAGAGTTTATCTTCGAGTATCCCCACTTCGAGGAGTTAAGCGCTTTGGAGTTAGCACCGCGTTTCGTTGGACCGTTTAAGATCTTGAAACGTATGGGAGAAGTCGCGTATAAGTTGGAATTACCAGAGGGACTGTCAGGAGTTCATGATGTATTTCATGTTTCTCAGTTGAAGAAATGTCATGCCGAGATGGCGGAGGTACCGCTAAGAGATACCGTGCCGCTTGAAGCGATTCAGTTGAAGGACGACTTAACATATGAGGAGAAGCCAGTCAAGATTCTCGATTATGCCAGCAGAGTTACTCGCAGCAAGGTTATCAAGTTTTGCAAAGTTCAGTGGAACCACCACTCAGAGGATGAAGCCACCTGGGAGAGAGAAGAATATTTGCTCAAGGACCACCCTCACCTATTTTCTAGCCAACCAGAATCTCGAGGGCGAGATTCATCTTAAGGGGGGTAGGTTTGTAACATCCCAAATTTTCAATTTGGAATGTTATACACTAGATCATCATGCATAGCTTATTTTCTTGCATTTTGGTTGATCCTAGAAATTTCAAGCAACTCAAGGACCCTCGGAGAGAGTTGGAGATTTCGTTATTTTCATATTTGAGAGTTTTCTCGAAGTTTGAAAATAGGATCATTTGATTTATTTATTTTATCTTCAATAATTTTTCCGGTGTCAAAAATATATGAGAGAGGGAATAATATGACTTTCCCAAATTTAGGAAAAATGAAGATTTAATAAATAGATCAATTTTTGTTTGCCGGAGTTTTATTTGCATTTTATTTGGATAGGGAAAAATGCGCGTTTTCGAAAATTGCATTTTAGGTCCGGAGAAAAGTTCATTTTGTTCGGCTCATTTTTAGGAGTCGGGAAAAATTTACTTTAGATTTTTCGGAGTTCGTTTAGATCTCTTTTTGTTTTTTTTCTGCGCGCTGAACCGTTAAAAAAAAGAAACTATTCGCAGGCCAGCCGGGCCAAAGGCCCAAGCCGCCGCAAGCCAAGCAGCCGGCCAAGGCCATCGCTAGCCGCGCGCCAGGCGCAGGCGCAGGAGGCCGCCGCCGCCTCTCTCCTGTACCGAATCCTAGTAGGACTTTGGTCCTACTTCCGTATATTCCTTTTCTATTTCTAGATCTTTTCCTTCCCTCTTTTCTATCCCTATTCCTAGTCTAATTCCTTGCCCTCTACCCCAAGTAAACCCCTCCCCTCCCCAATATAAATACCCAAGCACCCCCCCCTCTAAACACATCAAATTCCAAGCCTCTCTCAACCCCAAGCACTCCACCGCACCCCGCGCCCTAAGCCGCCGCCCGCGCCCTACGCCGCCGCCGCCGCCGCACCTAGCCGCCGCCGCACCTTGCCGCGCCGCCCCACGCCCACGCCGCCGGAGCCCCTCGTCGGAGACCTCGCCGGAGGTAGCCCCGCGCTACATCTATTCTTTTCATCGGATCGTTTTCTTCTAATCGTTCCGATTCGTTCGTTTTCTTTCCGGTTCTTCGCCAAACCGTTCCGGTGTTCTAGATCGGTTTTTCATTTCGGTTTTCTTCTCCAAAACCCTAGATCGGATTTGTTTTCTTCTCCGATTTAGTTGCCTTTGGACCGTTCGCCGGACCGTTCGTCTTAACGAACGTGATCACCGGATTCTTCTAGGTTAACAAACCTCCGTTTGTTTAACCGTTCTTCTTTTTCTTCTCGTCGGATTTATTCCGCGTCTTTTCCGCGATCGCGATTTCAGATCCGATCTTCTTTCTAGTCTTTCTTTTCGCTCGTTTATCGGAATCAGGTGATTCAAGCGCCTGAAGTTTTGTTTCGAAACCGCCGTTCCGTCTAATCAACTTAAACAAGTTTTTGCCCCCGGTAAAATTTGACCTAGTTTCAACTTGCTAGAACCGAGTTGTTTTCTTTCGCCGTTTGTTTCTTTGTTCGGTTCTTTCTTTCTTCTCAACCGGAGTTCTTAAATTGAACTTTCTGGTTCGTTCTCTTGTTCGAGTTTTACCTGTGCATTAGATGAGTACTTACTGTATGCTTCTTGTTTGTCTGCGATAGATTACCCGGATTGCGCCGCTTGTTACTTCGAAACCCTAAGACTCGCAGATCATCAGCAAGGCAAGTAACACTTTGATCAAACCTTTTCTACCACCCATGTTTTATTGCATTAGATCAATCCTCTCACATTGCATGATTAGGATCTAATTAAATTGTGGGATGGGAAGTAGATGAGGTAGTACCTATCACCTGTATTACTATGAAACCTTTGGGAGTTAATTCTACGTTTGCTTATTATGCCATGCTATGCTAGTAGACGTGGATTGGGTGAGTGATATCCATGACAGATGTGAGATTGATAATTTTAATGGTTTATCTAAGGTGGCAACTTAAACACACATCTGGGTGGATTGAGGCACCTGATGTCTATCAGGACTTGCCTGTTTTTTTTCGGACCGCCACCCAGGCTCAAAGGGATCATAAGATCTTTCATGCTAGAAACTTCTGTGTGCAGCCACAAGCCATTATGGGCTCTGGCATAGTTGACTAAGTTGTGCGAACTCTTACGGGGTGGACTAGCAGATGTAGGGGTTGTAGGTGGTACGGTCTACCCCACATGTAAGGTGCTAGCGCTTCTGAAAGACTGTGTCTCGGTCATCCGTCTTCTCAAACACCGTGTAGTGCGAGAAACTAAACGGAGGCGATCGAGTCTTGTGGGGAAAAGTGCGCAAACCTCTGCAGAGTGTACAAACTAATCATGATTAGCCGTGTCCCCGGTTATGGACAATTTGAGTATCTAGTACTTGAATATCATTGTGAATCTCAACATGTTACTTCTAATTAATGTTGTTGGGTTTTAATTATTCTTAATTGGGATTGAGAATGCTGTCAACCATTCTCAATGTTTCACAACCACCATTATAGTTAAATAAATTTATTCCTTTGCAGTAGGGAAAAATTGGCTTTACGCAAAATTGTAACCATAGAGCTTTCCACCAGCCATATATGCATATAGTATAGCTGTTTCATTCCATTACTCTCTATGTGTTACATTGCCAGCATATTCCATGTGCTGACCCGTTTTCGGGCTGCAACGTTAATGTTGCAGACTTTTCAGACGACGATTGAGGTGCTTTTAGGTCGTGGCCCTATACTCAGTGATGCCGCTGGAGTTGATGGACCCATTTATCTTCCAAGTCTTCCGCTGTTATCTTTATAATATGGCCTTAAGCCATATTTATTGTAATAAGTTCTTTTTGAGCCATCGATGTAATAAGTGTGTGATTGCAACTCTGTTATAAAACCTCGATGTACTGTGTGGTGTCAGCATTATTGATCCAGGGATGACACCGTAGCACAGTAGACGTGATCCATTCGGGTCAGGTCGCTACATATCCCCACCTTGGGAAGGACCCTTTGTGGTGAGCAAGAATTTAAGCAACGTGTCATATTACCTCATCGACGTCCGAGAACACAAAGACTCACGTAAGTCGGAGGAGGAGACCCGCCGGCCGTGGAACATTGCTCAACTTCGGCCATACTACACCTGAGTCACCGGCTTTGGTCATGTACATACTTTGACATTGTATATACTATGATAAGTAATAAAGCAGGACCTCTATCCTTTTCGCTTTCAAAGATTATATATCTTTACTCTTTTTCACTATTAAAATGACTATTAAGGAGTTGATCATATCTGAATCAAGTCTAACCTTTTTGGTCCGGCTTATGATCGTATTCGAATCTAGCTGTAAACTTCATGATCACTTGGGGGCTTCCTGTTCAAACATAGGTCGTATTCGAACCAAAGAGAACATAGCTGTCGGTACCCTCTTGATCGGCGCAACGCCAAAGCCACTGGGGGCTATATGATCGTATTCGAATCTTAGCTTAACCCCTTTGGTCCGGTTTACTGATCGTATTCGAATCATAAACCCCCAACTTTAAGTTACAAAGTTAATTTATATTGCAAACTGCTATTTTGCCTTACTGGTCTTTTATTGTCTCAATTTTAAACGATCAGCACTGTCTTTTCACTGGCTTGACTATTTGACAATAAGCTGCCCAGGCATGATGATCATCAGGCATGAAGAAGCATTGACTTCTCAAAAATGGATTGGATCATCAACCTCATTTCCTGGGTCATATAAATCGGTGGTCCAAATACAAAAGATACATGTATGACTGTTATTTATGAACAGTTTCTTTCTGTGTTAATCAAAGGTTATTTCAACCTTGTTTATTTTCACGTCTGGTTCTGTTTTTCTACTATGATAAAACCATTGGTCATGTACCAGGTATTCTGACCCGTTCGGTGCTAAACCGCCAAGCCAGTTTTTTCCTTTTCTATAGGAACATAGCTGAAATGTTATAGAGATAACCATAAATGTGACGCCTATATTGACATCAGGAATTAAAGAGTCACACACGACATCTTATGCACGATGGCATAGGCAAAATATGCAATTGTTTCAAGCTAAATCTATTACAAGGCTTTAAAGAGCCCGCAAAGATGGTTCTCACTCTTCCCTCGCCGGTTCACCTCCTTCTGTTAGTTGGAAGCTGGGATTGGACCAGTCAAAGCCGTTCACGGCAATGAATTCTGATTCATCATCAATAAGGCCAGCCGGATCAACTTCTGGAGCAAACGTATGTTGACGAACCGGCGGGATAAGGTCTGTCACCTTGTAAGAGGGAGTCACCATCTTCTTATTCTCCAAATCAAAACCCGGCTGATATTTGTCAATATTGGTCTCATCTCCAAGAATGGTAGCCTGTGGTCGAACTTCCCTCACGCAAGCAACGAAGTCATCCTGCTCAAACAGAGACCCGTCTTCCTTCATGGTAGGGTACCCCCTGGCTACGTCCGCCAGGTCTAGATCTGGCACCCAGGCTTTGGAGCGGCTCAGGGCAGTCAAGGCTCCGGCTCTGGCACAGGATCGTTTGACTTCTTGAAACCTGGCGGGTAAGATTGACAATTTTTTCAAGACATCACTGAGCCGGTTGGGTCTTTGGTTGGCAGGAGAGATAGCATCAAGTGCTCGTTGAGCGCCAGTGTACAACTGTTCCACTAAGGTATAGACCGCCTTCAGTTTAGTCACATTATCTAGGCCCAGATTTTTGCTTCGCGGGCCTGCACATATTTTTTAAACAAAGAGTCGGCAGGCGGTTTATGTTCCGGGTCAAAAGAAGGTACAAAAGATCAATACATATGACTTACCAAAGATGGCGGAAACCATTTGAGACACCCGATTCTTTAAGCCGGTGAGCTCTGTGGTAACCTCTTCAAGAGCAGTTTCAGCTTTTTCAGCATGTTGTATAAGCAGCGTCTTTTCTTCGGCCCAGGATTTCTTTTTGGCAATCAAGCTGGTTTTCAATTTTTCCATCTCAGCAAGACTCAATTGAAGTTTAGAATCAGCTGACTTGATTTCTGCCTCTTGATCCACCAGCTGGGTCTTTCCATCAGTTAATTGAGAGCCCAGTTCAGATAGGGCGTTCTACAAAACATACACAGGTTATCAACGCTTAAACCAAAAGTTATAAAGATTCAAGTCTCAAGTAATTTGCACTACAATACTACTTGACACTTGGGGGCTAATGTTTGCCAAAGCAATCTTTTATGACTCTTATATGTTTCAAGTCCCAAGTGTTTTACAGAGTAATAACACTTGGCACTTGGGGGCTAATGTCTGCCAAAACAATTTCTTATGATTCAAGTCCCAAGTACCTTACAAAGTAGCAGTACTTGGCACTTGGGGGCTAATGCATGATATTCAGAAAGTATCTCAAGATTAACCGAATTACAATATTTATTGGGACTGGCAGAAGACAGTTATGAAATTAAGTACCAACTCATTTATGATCAAGTGAACCGGCCCTTGGGGACTACAGGTGAAGTTTATACTAATATGTTGGACTTCAAAAAAATCTAAAGGTAAAGCTTTAGCCTATATCATAAGTCTACAGATCATTCAGGTTTACCATAATCTAAAGACTTGGGGGCTGGCAGAATATAAGTAAGCCGGAAGAGCATACCTCATACTTCAACTGCAATTGCTTGACCATCTCGATTTCCAAGTCACGGCTGGAGTGCACATGACTGAGATAGCCGGACAGCACGTCATTGACATCGAGATGGGTGTAATGGGAGACATCAAACCGCACCTTCTGCTTCTCTAAAGCTTCTTGTTTAGTAGTGTGTCGAGCTAATATGGTGGGGTTTCCTGGCTCAACAAACCGGCTACCATTAATCAAGACGTCAGAGGCTGTCGGTGGGTTAGCTGAACTGGATGGTTCAGTTATAGCCGGGTTGAGAGTGGTCTCATCAACTGACGGTTCAGGAGGGTCCGATTGAGCCGTCACAGCCGGATCTTCTGGTGCTTTAGTTTGAAGGGGAGAAGTTGGCATAGCCGGTTCAGGTGCAAGAACTGATGGGTCTTCCACCGGTTTAACCAATTTGGCCTTCTTGGACTTGGCTTGGCCACTAAGAAAGATTTTATAAGACAGTTAGTGCAACGGTGCAATTTTTAAAGACATGAAGGAAAGATGATTTTTTTTCCTTACCCAGGGGCAGTCTTGAAGGCCGGAAATTGCGTCTGAGATGAGTCGCCAGAAGAGCGAGAAACCTCCTTCAAAGGGCAAATAACGTCAGTAATACAAGAGAATAGATTCATTAATGAAAGCCGAAGAGGAATATAAAAGAGACCTCATTTTGGTGTTTTTGAGGAGTTTGTTGTACAACAGAAGGCGGCTCATCATCGTTCTGGGCTTGACAACGGCTCTCGTGCTGCTGCTTTTTCAAAAGAAAATGAGGGTCCAAATAAGCCAAAGGGTGCGAAAACCTTACTTTCTGGGTTACCAGTCGAAGTTTCTGTCTCGGCAAATGGTCTGAGTCAGAGGAAATAATTACCTCTTCTTCTCCGGCCTGACTGGCCCCCGTGTCGTCCTGGTAATAATCAGTGTCAATAAGGTTATTAAAAAACTGGCCAAGGGAGTCAAGGGCTACCTCCGACTCAGAATCATCGAGCTTTAGCAGGTCCTCAACCGTGCTCTTTTTCTTCTTGGATCTCTGGGTCGTCTTTTTGGCAGTTATGTCGGCGGCTCTAGCCTTCTTGGCGGCTTCATGATCATATTTGGCTCTCCAGAAGTCAGATTTAGCCTGTAAACAAGTAAACAAGATAAAAGGTCATGCAGGTATTTAAACTGCTAAGAAAAATACAAAGAGAAAAAAGGTCAGGGGGTTCTTACCTCAGGCGCCGGGTTAAGTTTGCAGAAGGGGTTTAACCCGACTTCACTGCAATCTTCATATTTTCCGTTCACCAGAAGAGTTGACATTGAAACAATATCTTCTTCAGTAAGTTGAACGGAGCTATGACGAAGAGAGTCAATTGGGCCACCACCATATTCATACATCAATTTGGATCGACGGCTTAGAGGGATGCCCCGCCATGAGACCCAACAACGAGTCAAGTCAACCCCGGTTAAGCCGTTCCCCAATAAGGCGTTAATCCTTTTAATTTATATAATAAGCTTCTTGCGTTCGGCGGCAGTGAGTTTGTCAGGGAGCGCAAACTTGGAGTCGAGACGCTCTGCGCGATAACCCGGCAGTGGTTTCTCATTTGCTGGTGAAGTGTCTTGACAATAGAACCAAGTCTGATTCCAGTCTTTGGGATGACTTGGCAAGACTATTAGGGGGAGGACTGCGCCCTGTCGATGCTGAATTGAGATACCTCCAAGTTCCAAGCTAGGGCCATTAGTGCACTCGTTCTGGCGGTTCAAATAAAAATACTCTCTAAAGAGTTCCATAGTCGATTCTTCGTGAAGATATACTTCACAGAGAACTTGGAAATTGCAGATATTGGATATGGAATTGGGACCAAGATCTTGAGGGTGGAGTTTGAAGAAATGAAGAACGTCTCTGAAGAACTTTGAGCCGGGTGGTGAAAAACCTCGATTCGTGTGGTCAGAGAACACAATAACTTCACCGTCTTTTGGGTTAGGCCGTTCCTCGACCGGGTCAGGTGCACGGTAAGACATAACATTCTTCCCTGGCAAAAATCCTATGGAGAATAATTCCTTCAAATTATCATCAGTTACTGTTGAGGGAACTCAGTTCCAGACAGTCGGTGCTTTTGATGGCATGATGTTCAAAAGACGAACTGAAAAGAAAGTAACATGCCGGTTCAATTCAATGATAATGGTGAAGTTAAGTGATGATGGTACAAAGGAGTAATAGTAGCTTAAGTAAGGGCTAATGTCATATAAGGAAAAGTAAGCCGACGCAATAAGCCGCCATGACTACAGATATTTGAGAAATGCCAGAAACAGATTCGGCTAAGTGTTGAGACAAACAAGTTTCCTAATTGTTTGATTTTATTCTAGATCAAATGGCTATTCAAAATGGAAAATATTCTAGACCTAAAAGTCTAGCGCAGATGAGTTCGTGAGTCCTAATGAGGCCTTTATACCAGGAAAAGGGATCTACTAGTATCAAGAGTAGGCACAAAACAACTACCGCACAAGTATATATCTCTTTTTGGATCAAGAAGAGGCTGCAGTGGAAGAATTACAAAGAAACTGTGATGAACTACGAAGAACACGTAGAAACCTAGAAAGCCCTAATGCAGATCTGAGGAGCAAGAAGGGAAACGCTTACAGCCACAAATCTTCCGCAGAGAGTCGCCGCCGTTCTCTGGACTGATTCCAGTTGATGCAGCGGCCGAAGTCGACGGAGGTGAGGTGCTCTATGACGGCGGCAGAGCTCAAGCAGCAGCGGGGGTTGCGTGAGGAAGAAGATGAAGAAGAGAGAAGAATGAGAAAGACCGGGGCGTGCCTATTTATAAGGAGATAAGTGAACAGGCAAGCGCGAAAATCGAGGAAGGCCCAAATAATGACTATCCAACTAAACGGACGCCTCGATTCTCGAAAGGCATTAAAGGATAAAGATCCGTTGAGAGATGACATCATAATAGTTTTTCGTGTTTTCAAGAAATGACGTCATGGCGGGGTACAAAAACTTCTGCGAAGGGAGGAAGATGGATTTCGTCTAAGTATTGAAGATTGACAAAGAACAAAGTTCAAAGTCAACCTGGGGCCTAATGTTGGGGATATAGCTACCAGGTATGACCTGCCCAGGAGGGGCCGGGTCAGCCCCAATGGCGGGTTACAAAAGAAGCCCTGTAACATTCAAGGCGAAAGTTTATTAAGACTTATAGAAGGCCTAGAGCCCAGAGGCGGCTTAAGGCCCAATATTGTAAACCACTATTGTAAGGAAAGACTTGTAAAGAAAGGCATGTAAAAGAAGTCACCGAGCCGGACACATTTTATAAGCCGGCCGGGACTCTGTAGGCTGCCAGGCGTCAACCCGTGTATATAAGGGGACGACCCGGCGACGGCTTAGGGAAGGAGACAACAACTCGAAGCCAGGGCAGACATATTCGCTCCCTGGTCTTCAAAACCCTAGCAATTCCAAACACAACTAGACGTAGGCTTTTACCTTCATCGTAAGGGACCGAACTAGTATAAAACCTCTCGTGTCCTTTGTCCCGATTAACCCCTTTAAGCTTCCTAGTTGCGATGGCCCTACGACTAAGTCCTTTCGCTAGGACATCTGCCGTGACAATTCCACGACAGGAGGGGCTGCGCCCCCTCCTTCCTTCTCTTCTCTTTACCCTTTCCTTCTCTCCTACTCCTACTACATGGAAGGGGGGAATCCTACTCCTGGTGGGAGTAGGACTCCCCAGGGCGCGCCATAGTAGAGGGCCGACCCTCCTCCTCCTCCACTCCTTTATATATGGGGGAGGGGGGCACCCCATGGACACACAAGTTGATCATTGATCTTTTAGCCGTGTGCGGTGCCCCCCTCCACCATAATCCACCTCGGTCATATCGTAGCGGTGCTTAGGCGAAGCCCTGCGTCGGTAGCTTCATCAACACCATCATCACGACGTCGTGCTGACGGAACTCTCCCTCGAAGATCTACTGGATCGTGAGTTCATGGGACGTCACCGAGCTGAACGTGTGCAGATCACGGAGTGCCGTACGTTCGGTACTAGGATCGGTTGATCATGAAGACGTACGACTACATCAACCGCGTTGTCATAACGCTTCTGCTTACGGTCTACGAGGGTACGTGGACGACACTCTCCCCTCTCGTTGCTATGCATCACCATGATCTTGCGTGTGCGTAGGAATTTTTTTTAAAATTACTGCGTTCCCCAATAGAGGCTGGGGTGTACCAGAGAGGCGAGGCGACACGGCGGGATGGCGGCGGCCGAAGCGGAGGGAGGCGCACAATCCGACGATGGAGACCCCCGCGGCTCGAGCTGGTAGGCGGGGACGGCGTGGACGAGTGCGGGGAGGACCGTGGACATCAAGGGGTGGCACGGGGGTCCTCGGTACATGGGTACGATGGCGGCGCATCGATGCCCTACTCGGTTACGAGCTCCATATCAAAAACGAGGAAAGGGAGAGGGAAATATCGCTAGGGTTCGATTGACGGGCGCGGGGGCGTCGGCCTTATACTCCAAGGGAGCCGGGGGATGGCCGACACGCGTCATGGCGCAGCCATGGCCGGCGGATGGTCGCCACGAACCCCGCCTCCCTGTAGCTGAGGTTGGGGATGACCCCGGTTAGGCTGGGCCTAGTGCCCTATTGCATTAGAGCCCACTAGCACGGAAGGTTTTTGCTCTTTCTTTTAGTTTCAATTTCTTTTAGTTTTATCAATGTACAAAAGTGGCTCCTAAATTAGTGTTACAGAATATGCCTCTGCTAGAAAAAGTTTGGTACAAAAATTAAAATACTTTGCAAATTTTTTTATAATAAAAAACATTTAATTAATTGTTTTAGCCACTGTTTTGTTTATTTTAGGGCATTTAAATATTTTATAAAAGTTGACTTCTTCACCATAATTATCTATAAATTATTTGACACATTAAAAACATTTTATTTTTAACATTTGAAAACATTATTTGTTTGAATTGATTTTTTTATTTGAATTTTGAATCGGTTTTGAGCTAACGCGAGATTAACCACAGTAATCATGGTGACATGGCATCATTAATGCGGGATTACTGTAGCTTAATTATCCGGGCGTTACATGCATAAATGATAAAAACCCTTTTTCAAATTGGTGAACTTTTTTTCAAACACGGTGAACTATTTTCAAATTCCATGAACTTTTTGTCAGAAACAATGAAATTTGTTCAAATTGATGAACTATTTTTCAAAATCGATGAACCTTTTCAAAAGTGATGAACTATTTTTAAATTCAATGAACATTTTTTCAGTTTGTGAACTTTTCTTCAAAAATGATGAGGTTCTTTCAAAATAGACGAACTTTTTCAAATTCATGATTATTTAAATAATTCAAAAATCTAAGTGATACAATATATGACATTTGTGCAGTAAATAGTGGGGCACACTTCTTCATATATTACTGGCATGATTATTAGCCGCAAGTCCATAATGGCTCTAGTAGTTGCCTGAGCTCGGGTAAGCAATCAAGATCGCTAGTTCGACTGCTCCTTGGCGGGCTGGCCCAAGAGGGTGTTGTAGTGTGCGCCAGTATCGGGAATCAGCGCTTACAGCGCCAACTAGGAGCTCCCTTCGTTTTGGGAAGCTCCTATACGAGACTCCAATCTGCTGCATTCTGCAATAGACTTGCAGGCCTTCGCACATGCGCCAAACTAATGGGCCGTCCCAGGTTACCAATCCAGTGAGCAAAAATGATGTGCTGGGTTGGGTTCGAACTCGCGCCGCACGACTCCTTGTTTCGTGAACCAAGCGACTGGATCTGACAACCGTTTATAAACAATAAGCAGCCCAAACATTTAAGTAGTTGGACTCGCATGAAATTCCTAAGAAAGATAAAAGAGATAGACTCACAAGGATTCGAACTAGGCACTTCCTGGTAGTAAGCAACGCTACACAACCAGTGGAATACATAAGTTTGGTGTCTAAAAATTGCATCATGGCTTATAAGAATTGTGAATGGCGACGTATCTAAATATGATTTGGAATTTTGAACGCGTCTTTATTTAGGAATTGGAATATTTATTGAAACAAAACATTTTAAAATTGTGAACAAATTTTATGAGTTGGAAAATTATTTGAAACCATGAACAAATTTTACGAGTTGGAAAATTGTTTGAAAACACGAACAAATTATGGAAATGTCAATTATTTTTCAATCTTGAACAAAATTTAGAAAAAGGGGAGAGTTTTGAACAAATTTGAAAATGTTAACCTTTTTCAGAACAGGAATATTTTTGGAAAAAATGGAACTTTATTGAAACTCTGAACAACACTTTGAAAAGCAAACAATTTTTCAATATGTGTACAATTTTTGAAACTGTGAACAACTTAGGAAAAGACACACTTTTTTGAATTTGATGAGCATTTTTCGAATTTTTGAACAAATTTTGAAAAACCAGGAACGTTTCTGTACTTCTGAATAATTTTTGAAACTCCAAACAAACTTTGTAAAAAGTAAATATTTTCTCAAATTTCAGACCATTTTTCGTAAAATTTCGTAAATCCCCAAACTAAATTAGAAGAGCAAACATTTTTTTTTCAAATTCTGAACAATTTCTGAAAATCAAGAACATTTTTTATTTTCTAAACAAAAATTAAAAGGAAACATTTTTTGAACTTCTGAACATTTTCTGAAAAGCATGAATATTTTCAAAATTTAGGAACAAAATTTGTAAACGAGGACATTTTGTGAAGTTTTGAACAATTTATTAGCAGCACAAACAGTTTTTGAAAAAAAGGAAATAAACTGGAAAACAAAAAAGGAAAAAAGAAAAAAGGAAACAGGAAACAGATAAAAGAAAAAAGAAACGGGAAAAGGAAAAAGAAGGAAAACCGGTTCAAAAACCTCCTAGAATGTTCGTAAAGCTGGAAAAAACTGGTTGGGAACCACCTAGAAAGTTCCCAAAACCGGAATCACTGAAATGTTAAATAGGTCGGCCCATCCCGAATGCTTGTTTGATCTCCCCTGTGCGTCGGTCCGGCAAATTGCCGCATCGAGCGGCAAATAGGAAAACCCCGTTATATTGGCGTTGCTGGCGCTCGCAGAGCCATCATACTAGGCCGGCCCAGCAACCTGCTGAAGCAAAAAAAAAAATTATGATCACTGGTATTATATGGGAGAACAGATATTCGAAATCATGACGTGACCACCAACAAGCTACCACTGCTACCACCAGACCCAGTTGTCTTCCTTCTCCGCTGACCAAAAAATATATATCTATTCGATCCTTCTTTCAGTACTACACAAATATATACTCCCTCCTTCCAAAAATAAGTGTCACAATCTTAGTACAACTTTATATTAAAGTTAGTATAAAGTTAAGACACTTATTTTGAGACGGAGAGAGTATTATATATCTGGTATTAATTATCTAAAAATAAATTCACAAAAATATATAAATCACTAATTTTAAAAAGAGTTCAAAAATACGAAAAGTTTCTTCAAAAGTGAAAAAAGTTTGTCGATTGTGAGAAAATTTTCATCAATTTTGAAAAAGTTCATCAAATTTTTAAAAAAGTTCACGATTTTGAAATAGTCCATTGGGTTTGAAAAAAATCATCGAATTTGAAAACAGTTCATCGATTTTGAAAAAAGGCTCATCGAAATTGAAAAATAATATCCATTGAATTTTAAAACAATTCATCACGCTTGAAAAAAAGTTCAAAATTTTGAAAACACTTCATCATTAAAAAATAGAACACACATTTAAAAAAATAAAAAAATAAAAATAAGAAAACCCGAATAAAACCGCCCCGAAATCTACCAGCGAACCGAGAAAAACCGGCATGGGAAGCTTCCCAAAAGCAAAGGATTCTCACGATTGAAGATACAAATAAAAGTAAGAAAGCAAGTTATGAAGCACTAGTCATTCGATGGCCCAATGGTAACTGTGTTGGCGTCGATGCAACCGAGCGCGAGTTCAAACTCCTGTGGGTGCATTTTCGACCAGTTTTTTTTATTTCTTCCTGTTTTTATTTGTTTCATTTTTCTTTGTTTTTCACTGTTTTTTGAGGGGTTTTGGTGTTTCTTCATCATTTCTCTCTGATTTACAATGGTTTTAGTCTTTTTAGTTCTTTCTCCATTTCTTCTTTTTAGTACATGTCTACTTTCTTTCAATACGCAATGTACATTATGAGTGTATACAAGTAAAAAGATATGATACACGTTAAACATTTTTCTAGCCTATTATATTTTTCTTAAACACTTTATTTTTTGGAAAGGAGCACAAAGTTATATTGAAATTAAAGAGTGGTACAAAGCACCCCAACTTACAAGGAAATTGCACACTAGTCTCTGGAGAACCAACCTGCCCCTCCAACCACCGCAGGTTGTCGGCGTGCCGCCGCCACCGCTCCCTCTAGAGCCGGTGGGACCTTGGATATCTACAGCCGAAAAAAATGCGGACGGGAAGTCTTCAACCTCGGTCCTGAAGGAACAACACAACAAAAGGAGAGATAGGCCGGCCATCGCTTGACCACGCCGAGGACAACACAACTCCCGAATCCTTAGAACACTTAGGAAATGGAGACAGCCAAGACGAGCCACCAACACCGCACCGAGCCTCCCCCAGCACCCCCAAAGAAAGGCCATGAACAGCCAAACATGGCGAAGATGGGATCGAGGAACCCTAAATCCACCAGTTGGCCATCGCCTCCGCTGCGAAAATCGCACCTTGGATACCTATACTCACCGGATCGACGAATCCAGGAGTCCACGACATCGGAAGCTCGATGACTCCGCCGCACACGACATCGCTGTAATGGGGAAAGAGCTCTAGCGAACTTAGTCTACCACAACGCTGCGACAACCACCTCTGCAACGTCGCCAAGAACACCTACCCTATTATCTACACGCAGAACCATATATCCGGAGGGAAAGGACCACAAAGTTATATTGAAATTAAAGAGTGGTACAAAGCACCCCAACTTACAAGGAAATTGCACACTAGTCTCTGGAGAACCAACCTGCCCCTCCAACCACCGCGGGTTGTCGGCGTGCCGCCGCCACCACTCCCTCTAGAGCCGGTGGGACCTTGGATATCTACAGCCGAAATAAATGCGGACGGGAAGTCTTCAACCTCGGTCCTGAAGGAACAACACAACAAAAGGAGAGATAGGCCGGCCATCGCTTGACCACGCCGAGGACAACACAACTCCCGAATCCTTAGAACACTTAGGAAACGGAGACAGCCAAGACGAGCCACCAACACCGCACCGAGCCTCCCCCAGCACCCCCAAAGAAAGGCCATGAACAGC
This sequence comes from Triticum urartu, assembly GCF_003073215.2. NCBI lineage: Eukaryota > Viridiplantae > Streptophyta > Magnoliopsida > Poales > Poaceae > Triticum > Triticum urartu. Next base: position 366,728,886 of record NC_053028.1, on the reverse strand, counting down.
CAAACATGGCGAAGATGGGATCGAGGAACCCTAAATCCACCAGTTGGCCATCGCCTCCGCCGCGAAAATCGCACCTTGGATACCTATACTCACCGGATCGACGAATCCAGGAGTCCACGACATCGGAAGCTCGATGACTCCGCCGCACACGACATCGCTGTAATGGGGAAAGAGCTCTAGCGAACTTAGTCTACCACAACGCTGCGACAACCACCTCTGCAACGTCGCCAAGAACACCTACCCTATTATCTACACGCAGAACCATATATCCGGGGCTCCCTCACTCTTCCATCGCCGGAGCGGCGACTGGAGAGGGAGGGAACCTGCGGCCTGGCCGGCGGCGAATGCAAGGAACGACGACGCCTCCTTTTCGCCTCTCCTACACAGTAACCACCCCCTCTTGACCCTTGTTAGGACCGAGAGTATATCGACCAGAGGGGGTGAATGGGAGATTCAAATATTCTTTCGAAAGCTTTAAAACTTAATCCAAACACAACAGCGGAATAGAGTATCGAGAGAAATGCACTGAATCGGTTTTCTTCGTCAGATGCATATTCATCAATGAAGGCATTAACAACGGAACGAGTATGATGGATAATATGTTTAACTACAATGGGGGTTATGCAGCAAGAAAACAGGTGTAACAGAATGAGACATAACATAGCTGAAACTGAGAGAAATGCAACTGAAAGGTTACACAAGTAAAACAAAGATAACGACTGGCAACGAAGGAATATAGACAAGGGTAATGATAGAAATAAACTCAGATATACATAATGAGGGTCTTAGAAGAAGATACAAGATTAGGTCATCTATCAGCACAGAGCACGATTGAAAACTACTGAATGAAATGCATTAGAGAAGATATAACCAGTGGTGCTCAATGGCGACAGTAGATTTGGTAGACCAGTTCACCCTTCTGCCAAAGGGCTACGTCTGGTTGGAGAGACTGTGACTTAACACGGAAGATAAACTCTCTTCACCCTATTCTCCTTCAACGTAGAGCTGATCAGACTCAGGTTGATTTCACTCATGGTAGATCCGTGTCGGCGATCTCCAAACCTTCGGTTGACCTTCACGAACCGCAATCACTCTTGGTTACTGAAGATTAGGCTCGGTGAAGACAACAACTCTTCAACACTCGAAGCCAAACCTATCCGTCTATAGAGTGCGCAACTCTCAAGAATAACAGGTACAAGAACTCTCACTCAGAACTGTTGTGATTCCAAATCACTGCCTAAGTTTGGGCTCTGGTTTTCTCTCGGTGGATCTCAAACTCAAATCACTCGGAGAGGGGTTGCTCAAATCAATCTTCTCAGAAATCTCAAGCGAAGCAGCCTACGGATAACGCTGGAGCGGGGTGTCTATTTATAGCCGCAACCTTCCCAGATGGGAAATGACCAAATTGGACATCAGCTTCAGCCAATGGCCAAACGACACGATTCCAACGGTCGGATTCGAGCACAACAGTAACATTCCTTGCGAAGCAAGAAATGCTAACTCCTTGGTCCGAGTGAAATCTCTTGCGACGAAGAAGATCACAGTCTCTTACTAACAAGTATTTGCTCGGAGCACAAAGAGATTTCTCTCACAACTTTCATAGGTTGTGGCTAAGCATCACAGTTGATATAAGCATCGAGAACCTATACCCCTCTTAATAGTTTGGAAGTCCTATGACTCGAAAGACTGAAAGAAGAAGAACGAAATGAATGCTACGTCTTCATTTTGTCTTCGACTTCAATCGTTGTAGTCAATTTCTTCGGACGACGGTACCGAAACAAAAGCTTCGCTTCAGCAGTAAACTTTCGAGGGGTCGATTTCTTCACATTCCTCTTCTTGACTCTATCACTTCAACATATATAGCTCGTTCTTCTCTACATCGCATATATGCTTCGGTGAAGTTCCTTGAACTTAGCACCAGAGGCAACATTCTCTTCGGTTGTGTGTGGACTTCTCCTCTGTGTGCACTACAAACAAATTAGTCCATACCTGTTTCTGTCAAAAATCTCCAAAACACAAGGTAGGCAGATATTGCACCAAAAATCTACCCCTTTTGGACGATTGTTGACGAAACATGTCACATCGAATGATAGATAATGAATGTAATGTAATGCGAGGAATAATGAAAGATGAGAGAAGATTATGAAGATAAGATATTCTCCCCCTTAAGATATGCTTCGGTTCGGGGAAAATATATTTCTCTTCGTATGAGTGTCATTGACAACAAATTTCATACTAGAGTTCTTTCAATGCACTCAACCGTGTGTGAGATAGTTCCTGTCACAAAAACTTCGAGAAGGGTTAGATGTGAAACAAACATTGTGAGAATTGTGACATGGATAAGTCATGAAGGTTTTTTCAGAACACAGTTTGGATCCACATGAGATATAGTTTTCCTACATGTTAGATATTCGATATGATTAGAGCAGGATCGAATAATAATTCGTTGCTCAGAGTGGATAAGCTTCGAAGGTGATTTTCCTGCAATAAATGAAAGGAAGTGATATCTTTGAGGAAAAACACTTTGACAGTAAAAAAGATAGCCTTTAATGAGGCAATTGTGCATAGGCTGACTTTATCTTCCCGCAAGGTTAGATAATGAGAGATAGCAGTCGGAGCATATCTAATCACAACATGGTATCATCATTTGATGATTCTATGTTCTTCTTTGAGGAGGATTTATGTGTCCCTGTAAGATAGATAATCGTCTGTGGTAATCATTCACAACAACAACATATTTAAAAGTATCCGCAGACAAATAGAGCGAAGCAAATAGCATTGCAGGTGGGGGTTATTAACATTACATGATGATCGAGTGTTTCAGCACCACAAGCGGTGTGATAAGTTATTTGAAGCAAATTATTCGACCGAAAACCAAATGAAAGTTTGAAGCAAAACACCCTGCAAATCCCAATAAAACTATCACTCGATGTAATTCTCCCCCTTTTTGTCAACAAGTGTCAAAAAGGAAAGAGAGGACACACGAGGAATCACTCTGTGAGAGTATCTTCTGAGTTAGAATTGAAACCATTTGAAGACAATGGTGCGCGTCGGTTCTAAACAAACGGTTTTTAACCCCTTTCCGCGATGGCATTTGGAACCGTCGTCAAGTGAGTGTGAACGATAGGAGGGTCCTTCCCACACGACCCAGAAACCGTCGGGGATAGGGAGCCTTCATGCATACAATTGTCCCTATATAATCGTTTCCGATATCTCGAATATCCCAAACGCTTCATCATTGCTACTCGTTTGTGCTCGCATTGCCATCGTAGTCGAAGTTTTGTGGTTCTGCCTAAAACCAGGCAGATTCCAGGCACGAGAGTTTTTCAGGCAGATTCTAGGCACGAGAGTTTTTCGATGCCTGGCACATCACAAACAATTCATGATTATAAACCGTGTACGATAGGTAAACAATCACACACATTTAGTTTTCCTGCACCGTATGTGATAGTGTCTGACATCACACACGCTTTGTAAACGACAACTGTGTGCATGCTTGCACACGTTTCCTCTCTGTGAACCGTCTCAAATTATAGTGTGTATCGCAAAAGTTTGTGTTTTATCAACTGTGTGTGCGATAATGACCTGCACAACGTAATTTCGCTCTAATTTAATTGCTGCTATTTAAAATTATACCTAATTTAAACTTGAAAGTAGGCTATAGCTTTATTCATATCCATCAGGTTCAAAACAACCAATGCATTATTTGATTCACAGGTAGTTATGTTTAACAATTACATAAGCACCAAATAAAGAATGATGTACCAGGATTCTATACTTGTACTATTACAAATGGTAAAGAAAAAGGCGACAGACATTCCAGTTGCTGAACAAGGTGAAGCGGAATGGCCCTATTGTGCTCTACTGGATACAAAAGGCATGCATGACTCTAGTCCAACCCCTTGCGATGGCCGGCTGCCAATCCTGTAGTTTGAGAGATAATCTTGAGTAAACTGCTTCAGGATCCACTACAAAATAAAAAACCTTCAGATATTGTCATCTAACACAACTCATTACAGGCAGTAAAAAGAAGGCTACAAGGTTCTTACTTACCATCCTGCTGTTCACTGTTGTCTTGCATAAAGTGTAAACAAATAGTTCAATTGACATCTTTTGACCCAATTTAATAATAATCTTTATCAGTTTCCTCACTTGATGCTGGTTCATGAATATCTCATTGCCCCTTACGCAGAAAGGGTCAATACAAATAAACAATCATTAATGGTATTACTTAGCAACCAAACATAGTGTTTCACAAGATCCTGGATTCAGTTTACAGCAACAAAGAAAAACAAGTGTTTTTTTCAGGAACTTCACAAAGAATCAAAACATACAAATAAAGTAGATCATTTCATTAAGCAACTGATATTGGTCAATTTGATGGATTGGGTGGAACAAGAAATGCAAGCAGTCTTAAATTTTATATCTGCTATAAAATTCTATAAAGAATTATAGCCAGGTTATTCATACTAACTCAAGCAGCTGCCTTCATAGGACGATAAACATAACACAAGATGGACATTTCAATCTACAAAACAGTACCCATCTAACGATTAATATACACACAAAATTCAGCATCCAACTTCCTTGAAATTCAGAATCTTCTTATTTTTCACTACAAACATGTTTACAAGTAAAGAAAATACAGCTATTTGACAATTTAGCAGGGTAAACTGAATGTTGGGAATAAATCAATACCTGGTCCATCAAGTATTGTACAAGGTCCTTCACTCCTTTGCCTTTTAGTCTAGAAACCATGAAGTACCTAAGAAACATTCCACGCAATTTTAATCAGGCATATGAAAAAAGGAATGCAACGTAAATCATAGTGCAGACCAAGGGGTACCGCTCAAATCCAGGAATCAGGCCTGCACAAATCTACAAATGGTTAAGCAGTGTGCTTATCATGACCTTGAGATAAACTGTAACTGAAAATGGCTGGTCAACCTGAGAGGAAAAGATGGTGAGACTTTACATTTTCAGATGCCTATTGACATCAAACATTACTATTAGTAAATCATAGAGGTTAACTGAGCTCCAGGCACTCTCCACACGAACAGTGACATCCCTATGAGGAAACCCATGGTGCCCTAACATGAGACCTGGGGTATCAAAAAAGCACTGCAGAGGATTTTATCAGCTGGAAACAACTCAAACTTCGAGATTTTTTTTAACATGGTTCAGACAGGCATTTTCGACAGCAGGTCATAATTAGTTGATATTAATATATCATAATGGGAAAACAACTAATGCTTTACATTACACATATAAATTTCTTAATTTCCATAGAATAAAATAGATTGGATGAGCCAAAATATGTACTTGCACCACAGGTGTAACCAGATTTCTAAATGCAGTAAATAGCTTGCTAAAATAAAATAGTACCTCTGATCCATATTACTCGTCGCTCAAACAGATGTATCTAGATGTATTTCAGTGCTAGATCTAATCCGTTTGAGCGACAAGTAATATGGATCGGAGGGAGTACAAGAATTCCATGACATCATACATAATACACATCATTTTCAAATTGCAATTATTTGCCAAAGAGAAGATCCTGAAGAAGCCATGCTAAAGTTAAATATTGAAAAGTGTAGATCAACAGCCTACTAGCAAAAGCAGATATTTGATAGAAAGATACTATCTGAGTTTTCCCTTCTGTCAGCACGCCCAAAATTTCATGAGTTGTTGTATTTGTCTTGCGGGAGACTGCAGCCACTTTTGAGCCAACCTGTTAGCAGATATGAACAAGGAAACTTAAGGCATCACTATGGTTATATGGTAATTTCACTCTCACTAATAATGAAACTGAATACCACTTATTAAACCATAAGGCATCATATTAGCAGCACTGCAAGCATTAAGTGAACAATCCAACATTAACAATTGTTCCATTCCTGAACAGATCAGATGTCATCCTAGGACTTCCACAACAACTGATAGATGACACGATAAAACATAATACACTTTATTTGTCTTGAATGGCTCATGTTACTCTAGTATGTAGTAATATGGCATCTCAAACCATAGAATGACATGTACATAGCTTTTATTGGTCTTATACAAGCTATCAGTTTGCTTCTATGCATGAGTTTCGAAATTATCTCTCCCCTTAGTACCAAGCGATTGGACATGTTCCTACCATGTACTACCCCATGCACCCATGCAGGGCCAGCCCGGGGGGTTGGGGGGGGGGGGGCTCCCAGGTTTTACGCAGCAGGTAGCTGCTGTCAATCACTGTTCGCTTAATCGTCTATCGTCTTCCTTGTTCCCCTCGATCGCGAGTAGGCTCAAGCTAGTTGGGCCTCTACGGCTGCACTTAAAAAATAGGTCATTGGGCCTAGTCGAAGTGATAATAGCTACTACCCTAAAAAATCCGACGAGAATAACCTATCAATCAGGATCCAGATTAGAAAAAAAACCAATCAGGAGCCAGCATCACGCATGTCAAACATAGCGCCCGCCGCCTCTTCACCTCGGTCTAGATCACGATAGATGACCTAGGGATGCTTGCTTGAGGAGGAGGCCCTGATTGCAAGCAGTAAGACTTGGCGCCTGGCCCCGACAGCGCACCAGAACATCGTCTGTAGATATGGGCTTTTCCGGCCGATCGATGTCTTCCACGGTATGTATTATTAACTGTTATATTTTTGCATCTTAATAATGATGTTTGTAGCGCCGATCTCAAAGAGATTAGCAACAGAGATGTTTTAGATGCCGATCGAGTAGTTTTAAAATGAACTGTTCAATGACCGCACAGACGTGGTAGTTAAGTCTTGATTTTTTTTCCATTCACGCAACTAGATAAGCATAACTTTAGCACTGTTTGATTAGATTTGTAAAGATATGGATATGGAGTAATATTTTGCATACCAGTCATATGAATTGTCTCATCTATCTTAATTTCTCGACACTGCTATTTAGAATAACGATATTAACATTATTTAGTTCAAGAAGTACACTACATTTTAGATACATATTCCTTTTAGAACTATTTACGGCCTTTTGGTACCTCAAATACATTATTTACGACCTGACACAAAACATGGTTTCTTATTCAGATGAAATAAATATGGCTTTGTATTGCTAAAGATGTCTTGTCATAGATATACAACACTTCTTTGTCTATTTCCTCCAAAGATCATCATATATGCAGTTGACACAAATCACAATAATTATTGCTAATATTTTCACATGTACATGTATATCGAGTTATCGACTATCATTATTATGATTATGACGTTTATATTAGGGGGGCCTCAAGAGGTTTAGTTTCGCCCCGAGCCCTCAAAATCCCCATGTCATAAGATCTAATATTGACAATATTCATGAACGAAATACATAAAAAAAGGGGCAGAAAGAAAACGTACAACAGTGTTGGTGAGCGACGACTTGCCGGCGTTGGGCGCACCGACGATCCCGACGGAGAGCGACATCTGGTCCTCCTTCCTGACCTCCTCGGGGCCCCCCTCCTCGTCCTTGTCGGGCGGCTCCAGGGCGGCCTCAAGCAGCGCGGGCGCCACCTCCCGCGACCGCTCTTCCTCCACCACGTACGCCACTCCCACCCCTGCATTCTTCTCCCCGAAGAGCGCTTCGTCGGCGCGTGAGCGGAGGGAGGGGTCGAATCGGACCTTAGAAAGCGCGGAGAGGGGGTTGCGGACGGATGCGGCGGAGGCTGGGGATGGGTCCGTGGGTGGGAGGGAGAAGTCAGCACTGTTAAAATCAGCGTCGTGGGCGGCGGAGTCGGAGTCTGAGGAGGCGGCAGCGGCGGAGGAGGAGGATGAGGAGGAAGAGGCGGAGAGGAGGCGGTGGACGAGGAGAGGAAACTAGGTGGTATGAGAGGTTAGCTTTTGGAGCGGCCAGAGAGCTCGGACTATGCGGCGCATGGCGGCAGAAGGGGCGGCGGCGGCTGCCGGCGGAGGATTTAAGGGAGCGGAGGAGAGAAATGGAGCCTCGACGGAATTATTTGTGGGAAGCGGACGGCCGAACGGGATGTTTAGCGCCCACCACTTTGACGGGCCAAAACGTATTTATGTCTCACCTCAAGCTTCCTTGTGCGTGTACGCTCGCTCCCGGTCGGAAATTCCTATTTGCCGCTCGTTGCGGCAAGTTGTCGAGGCTAGGCACAGGGGGAGATCGACGAGGTGTTCCTATGGGCCAGCCCGTTAAACGTTTGAGCAACTCCGGTTTTAGGAATATTCTAGGTGGTTCCTAGTCGGTTTTTTCCGGTTTTGGGAACCTTCTAGGAGGTTCCTAAACCTTTTTTTCTTTTCTTTTCTTTTTCTTCCAATATTTCTTTTTTCCTATTTTCTCTTCTCTTTTTTTCTTTTTCTTTCCATCTGATTTCTTTTCCTTTTTTAAGCTTACTTAAATTTTTAAATTTCGTTCCGGCCTTCAAACTTTGTTCTTGTTTTCAATTTTTTTCATTGTTTGAAAAATGATGAACATTTTAAAAATGTTCAGAATTTCAAATTTTCTAGTTATTTGCAAAAAAAGTTAAAATTTTCAAAAGCTGTTCAGATTTTCAAAAAGTTGTGCATGTTTCGGAACTTGGTTCCATTTTTTCAAAATTAGGTCATTTTTCAAAATCCCGAATATTTCTAAAAATATTGTCATTTTCAAAATTTGGTCAGAATTTTGGATCAACGTTTGAGTTACGGAAAATGTTCAAGATCTTCAAAAAATGTTCTCATTCACAAATGTTTTTTGAAAATTTAAAAAAATGTTAGCGTTTCAAGAAGTTTAGGAATTTAAAAAATGTTCTCATTTTCGAAATATGTTCACAATTTCAAAGTTTTGTTCAGAAGAATAAAAAAATGTTCTCATTTCTAAAAATTGTTTATGAATTTCAAAAATTGTTCATGTCTTAAATTGTGCTCGGGAGTTTAATAAATGTTCTATTTCAATAATATGTGCATTTTTTAAAAAAAATGTTCATGGTTTAAAATTTTGTTCCAAAGTTTCAAAATAATGTTCGGTTTTCAAAAAGTGTTTGCTTTCCAAAATTACTTTTGGAATTTCAAAAACATGTTCCTGTTTTTGAAAAATGGTTGTGTTTTCAAAGTTTTTTTCTAGAGTTTTATAAAATGCTCATGTTTCCAAATAATTAGGAATTTCCAAAAATATTGCTGTTTTGAAATAAATTTTCATGCTTCCTTTTTTCCCAGAGTTTCAAAAAAATGTTCCTTTTTTTCAAAAAATGTTTCCTTTTCTGAAAATGTTTCTGTTTTTAAATTTTGTTTAAATTTTTAAAAATTGTTTGCTTTTCATAAAATATTTCCTTTTTTGTAAATTTTTCACAATTTCAGGAAAATGTTCGTTTTTCAAAAATATTCTGGAATTTAAGAACATGTTTCTTGTTTTCAAAAAAATCACAATGTTAGAAAATGTTCAAGTTTTAGAGAACTTTCAGGTTTTGCAAAAAATGTTCTTGTCTTTTCTAAATTCGGAATACAAAACATGTTCACATTTTTTCAGAAAAAACTTGGAGTATCAAAAATATTTGCGGCATTTCAAATTGTTTGAAATTCTGAAGAAATGTTTCAAAAATGTTTTTTTGAAAAATCTCAATCCGGATGTGTGTTGTTATAGAGTTGGGCGCCTTAATATTTCAACAGTAGCTATGTGGTAGGGTGGCTAGCTCGTCATAGTTTGTAGTCTGATGTGAGTGACATATAGGGATCGAAATCCTATCATAGCATGGTTTTTTCCATGTTTTTTAGGTCGCTCGATCCACAGGAAACACAATTCCATGGGCCGGCCCAGTGGTGTCTCGCCTGTGTGCATCCAACTCCTGTTTGACGCAAAATGCGTCTATAGGAGGCGAGCACCTGTGTGACGCTCGTTAGCGTCAAGAAGTGGAGCTTTCGCTGAAGGTGGGTACAGATGGGCCGACCCATTTAGAAGTCAGGAGTTCGAGCGCGTTAAAAAGATCGTCAAAAATTAACACTGCACGAGCGATCGAACCTACGACGTCAACTCTCGTGAAGTCTTGACCTAACCAATTGAGTTGATATGTTCTACTGGTTTTTAAGCAGCGCAAGAGCTTAAAGTACAAGACAACTTTTCAAATAATTCGAACAATTCATGAAAATCGAGAACCAAAAAAAAGAAAATTGTGAACAAAATTTGACATACACGAAACCCTATTTAAAACCATGAACAACTTTTGAAATTCAAACAAACTTTTCAAACATGAACAATTATTAAATAGTAAATCGTTGAACAAAAATTTCAAAATTCCAAAACGATGAATTTTTTTTGAAATATACATTGAACATTTTTTTATTATACGCTGAACAATTTTAAATACATATTGAACATTTTTTTATTATAGGCTGAACAATTTTAAATACATACTAAATATTTTTTTATTATACGCTGAACATTTTTAAATACACACTGAACATTTTTGTATATGCCAAACAAAATAAAAAAACGTTCAACATTTCTGCAATGTATGCTGAACAAATTTTGAATTGTGAAAAAAATTTAAAAACCATGTTTTTTTCTGAAATGATGAAGGAAATACGGAATTTCAAACACCTTTGAAAACGAAAAAATATAAAATAAAAAAAGAAGAAAAAAAGAAAAAGAAACAGAAATAGAAAAGAATAAAAGAAACAACAAAAGTCACAAAAACGGCAAAAAGAAAAAAAAAACCGGTTTAGGGAACCTTCTAGAAGGTTCCCAAAACCGGTGTGCCTGGCACTTCCCTAACTGGCTAAGTGGGCCGGCCCGTCTCGCACAGCAGCTCCCACGCTTCAGCAAAGCCGCCTCTCCTGGACGCACGTGCGCGTCAAATAGGATTCGCCTAAGGAGGTCCCCTCGCGGTCTGCGGTCGTTTTGACGGGCACCTGAAGCGCCCTTGCGTTGGGCCGGCCCATATAGCGCTTTCTTCTGTCTTAGATTCGCAAAAATAAAAGGCGCCGCCTGGGAATCGACCCAACGAACTATCTCTTCGATGTACGAGGTGTAACCACCGCGCCACATAGCGGCTTTGGTATCTAGTCTTTTTGAATATAGATCTGGTATCTATTTATTCCTTCTTTGTTCTTCTTTCTCCTTTTTCCTTTTTTCCTGTTTTGTTTTTTGTTTTTTATTTTTCTTCTTCCTGGTTCGATGAAACCTTTCAAAATACATGAACTTTTTTTTCATTTTGATGATTTTTTTTTCAAATATGGGCACATTTTCTGAAAATCCTTGAACTTTTTTCAATATTTGATTTTTTTTCAAAATCAATGAACTTTATCCAAGTTTTTGTGAACTGTTTTCCCCAAATTTATGAACTTCTCTTCAATTTTTATGATCCCTTTTTTCAAAGAGTTTTTATCATTTATGCCACTGGTTGTGTGTCACTACTCGGTTTTGCCATTAGAAATTTCAACTGCTAAAAATATCATAGTTTCGTTAGGCGCATACTAAAAAATGCCACTGAACATCGTTATTGTCAGCTCAAATCCCATTTGCCATGTCATAATGACCAAAATACCTATAGAACAACATGTCAGCTCTCCCTCTATCTCAGTACAAAAAGTATAGGTCCCATCTGATCCCATTAACATTCTTATTTTCTCTAAAATTATTCGCTTGCTTACTCCTAACAAGTGGGTCCACACTTATCATTGTGAGATACAGAGAGTCAATGAGTTTGACCTGAAAATGACAATGTCTAATGGCATTTCTGAGCAAACATCTAATGGAGCCATTTTTGAGATATCTAATGGCATTTTTGAGCAAGCATCTCAAAACGATGGCAGTTTTTAGTAATAGTAATTTCTAATGGCAAAACTGAGTAGTGGGACACAACTAATGGCATTGTGACGGCCTCGATTTAATCGTACACTAATCATACACGTAAATGTGTATGATCAAGATCAAGGACTCACGGAAAGATATCACAACACAATTCTAGACACAAATAAAATAATACAAACTTTATATTACAAGCCAATGGCCTCGAAGGCTTGAATACAAATGCTCGAAGACACAAGAGTCAGCGAAAGCAATAATGTCTGAGTACAGCCATAAGTTAAAAAAGCTTGCCTTAAGAATGCTAGCACAAAAGTAGCAACGATCGAAAAGGCGAGGCCTCCTGCCTGGGACCTCCTAACTACTCCTTGAAGCCGAACTCCACGTAGAATCATCCTCGGGATCCTCTGGCTCTTGGACTCCATCATCTGGTTGCGACATCTGGGAAAAATGGAAAAGGGGGAAAAGAAGGGGCAAAGCAACCGTGACTACTCATCCAAAGTACTCGCAAGCAAGGATCTACACTACATATGCATTGGTATCAATGTAATGGGTAGTATCTGTGGCTGAACTGCAGAATGCCAGAATAAGAGGGGGATAGCTAGTCCTATCAAAGACTACGCTTTTGGCCGCCTCCATCTTGAAGCATGTAGGAGAGAGTAGCAAGTGCAGCATCAAGTAGCAACGCATAGCATAATCCTACCCGACGATCCTCCCCCCGTCGCCATGTGGGGAAGCGATCACTGGGTTGTATCTGGAACTTGTAAGAGGTGTGTTTTATTAAGTATCTGGTTCTAGTTGTCATAAGGTCAGAATACAACTCCGGGTCGTCCTTTCATCGAGGGACATGACTATTTGAATAAATAAACTTCCCTGCAGGCGTGCACCACATTACCCAACATGCTCGATCCTTCTGGCCGGACACACTTTCCTGGGTCATGCCCGGCCTCGAAAGATCAACACGTCGCAGCCATACCTTGGCTCAACAGAGAGGTCAGCACGTCGGTCTAAATCCTAAGCGCGTAGGGGTCTAGGCCCATCGCCCATTGCACACCTACACATTGCGAGGGTGGCCGATGAGCAGACCTAGCAACCTACGTTGTAAAGGAAGTTGCATTACGCTGTCCAACTGTGACGCCCCCAATTTAACCGTACACTAATCATACACGCAAACATGTACGATCAAGATCAGGGACTCACGGGAAGATATCACAACACAACTCTACAAATAAAATAAGTCATACAAGCATCATATTACAAGCCAGGGGCCTCGAGGGCTCGAATACAAGAGCTCGATCATAGACGAGTCAGCGGAAGCAACAATACCTGAGTACAGACATAAGTTAAACAAGTTTGCCTTAGAAGGCTAGCATGAACTAGGATACAAATCAAAAGAGGCGCAGGCTTCCTGCCCGGGATCCTTCTAAGCTACTCATGGTCGTCGTCAGCAGCTTGCACATAGTAGTAGGCACCTCCCGAGTAGTAGCAGTCATCAACGACAGTGGCGTCTGGCTCCTGGACTCCAGCGTATGGTCGCAACAATCGAAAATAGAAAAGGGGAAAAGGGGGGAGCAAAGCAACCGTGAGTACTCATCCAAAGTACTCGCAAGCAAGGAACTACACTACATATGCATTGGTATCAATGAAAGGGGGTAGTATATGTGGACTGAACTGCAGAATGTCGGAATAAGAGGGGGATAGCTAGTCCTGTCGAAGATTACGCTTCTAGCCGCCTCCATCTTGCATCATGTAGAAGAGAGTAGATGGTAAGTTCACCAAGTATCATCGCATAGCATAATCCTACCCGGTCCTCCCCTCGTCGCCCTGTGAGAGAGCGATCAGCGGTTGTATCTGGCACTTGGAAGGGTGTGCTTTATTAAGTATCCGGTTCTAGTTGTCATAAGGTCAAGGTACAACTCTGGGTCGTCCTTTTACCGAGGGACACGACTATTCGAATAGATAAACTTCCCTGCAGGGGTGCACCACATTTCCCAACACGCTCGATCCCCTTTGTCCGGACACACTTTTCTGGGTCATGCTCGGCCTCAGAAGATCAACACGTCATAGCCCTACCTAGGCACAACAGAGAGGTCAGCACGCCGGTCTAAATCCTATGGCGCAAGGGTCTGCGCCCATCGCCCATTGCACACCTGCACGTTGCGAACGCGGCCGGCGAGCAGACCTAGCCTCCCTTATACAAGAGCAGGCGTTCCAGTCCAACCCGGCGCGCGCCGCTCAGCCGCTGACGTCAAGAAGGCTTCGGCTGATACCACGACGTCGAGTGCCCATAACTGTTCCCGCATAGTTGGTTAGTGCGTATAGGCCAATGGCCAGACTCAGATCAAATACCCAGATCTCGTTAAGCGTGTTATTTGAAATAACCGCGGTCGCCGACTAGGGCCAGGCCCACCTCTCTCCTAGGCGGTCTCAACCTGCCCTGTCGCTCCACCATAAAGATCCACTCAGAGGGCTGTTGGGACAAACGTGCTTTCAGACCCAATACGTGAATCACTCGCGGGTACTCTACGAGCCGACTCGACTTTAGTCACCACAAGTATCATATATAATCTATATAAGTATAAACCCGTGATCACCTCCCAAGTGATCACGGCCCGATAGTATAGCATGGCAGACGGACAAGAATGTAGGGCCACTGATGATAAATTAGCATCCTGTACTAAGCATTTAGGATTGCAGGTAAGGTACCAATGACTGTAGCAACAATGACAGGCTATGCATCAGGTTAGGATTAACGGAAAGCAGTAACATGCTACACTACTCTAATGCAAGCAGTAGAGAGAAGAGTAGGCGATATCTGGTGATCAAGGGGGCGGGGGCTTGCCTGGTTGCTCTGGCAAGTAGGGGTCGTCAACACCGTAGTCGTGCTGGGTAGCAGCGGTGTTGATAACCCACAAGTATAGGGGATCGCAACAGCTTTCGAGGGTAGAGTATTCAACCCAAATTTATTGATTCGACACAAGGGGAGCCAAAGAATATTCTCAAGTATTAGCAGTTGAGTTGTCAATTCAACCACACCTGGAAACTTAGTATCTGCAGCAAAGTGTTTAGTAGCAAAGTAATATGATAGTGGTGGTAGCGGCAACAAAAGTAAAGACAGCAAAAGTAATGTTTTTGGTATTTTGTAGTGATTGTAACAGTAGCACCGGGAAAGTAAATAAGCGTAAACCAGTATATGGAAAACTCGTAGGCACCGGATCAGTGATGGATAATTATGCCGGATGCGGTTCATCATGTAACAGTCATAACATAGGGTGACACAGAACTAGCTCCAATTCATCAATGTAATGTAGGCATGTATTCCGTATATAGTCATACGTGCTTATGGAAAAGAACTTGCATGACATCTTTTGTCCTACCCTCCCGTGGCAGCGGGGTCCTATTGAAAACTAAGGGATATTAAGGCCTCCTTTTAATAGAGAACCGGAACAAAGCATTAGCACATAGTGAATACATGAATTCCTCAAACTATGGTCATCACCGGGAGTGGTCCCGATTATTGTCACTTCGGGGTTGCCGGATCATAACACATAGTAGGTGACTATAGACTTGCAAGATAGGATCAAGAACTCACATATATTCATGAAAACATAATAGGTTCAGATCTGAAATCATGGCACTCGGGCCCTAGTGACAAGCATTAAGCATAGCAAAGTCATAGCAACATCAATCTCAGAACATAATGGATACTAGGGATCAAACCCTAACAAAACTAACTCGATTACATGATAAATCTCATCCAACCCATCACTGTCCAGCAAGCCTACGATGGAATTACTCACGCACGGC